>NC_045429.1:3245000-3545000 GCF_902635505.1 Sarcophilus harrisii
ATTGCATGATTCTAGTAAAGTTGTGGGAGTCACTTTGGTGAAAGTGGGTCTTAAAGTAACATTTTAATTACTAAATCAATTTGTGAAAAATAATTTTATGGACATATTTTATATCTCAAATATGTTTGTGAGACTATGAGTTTTCCTTTAGGTCTGCTTTAACTACATGCCAGAATTTTGGCTATGTGGTTCTATCATTCTTTTTTTTTTCCATATAATTGTTTCTATATTTTGTTCTTTGATTTACTCATTAGTTATTAAACGTCCATGATAGTCTGTGTCTTCAATTTGTGCTTTTAGATTGATTACAATTTTTATTGAACTATGGTCTATTAAAAATGTGCTTACTATTTCTGCTTTTTTTACATTTGCTTTTAATACTATTCTAATATGTAGTTGATTTTTGGAAAAGGCATATGCAGTACTGAGAATTATGCATATTCTTTTGCAGTCACATTCAAAAGACTCCATAAATGTTTCAGTTTTTTCCTATTCTGTAGTATCCCTTTGTTGAGTTTTCTTTTCAGTTTATCCAAAACTAAGAGAAGGATATTAAAAAATCCCTGCCACTGTTGTATTATGTTCTATGACTTCTTATAATTCAGTTAATTTGTCCTTTATGAACTGATGTTGGGGCAGTTGAAGCAAAGAGGGTTAATAGTGATGTCATTTTATTGTCTATAGTTCCTTTTAACCTAGTATCTAGCTGTTGACTCTCTTCTTTTTATGTTTTTTGTTTGTGCTTCTGATAGTATAATTACTTTTTGGATTTATTTGATTCATAGCAATAGATTTTATCCCCAACTCCTCATTTCTATTCTATTTTTTAGATTTGTTTCTTTTTTTAAAAAATAATCAACAGATTGTTGGTTCGTTTTTTTTTTTTTTTTCATAATCTGTTGCTTGTTTCATTTCATTGAGGTGTTTAATCCATTTACATTTAAAATTATGAGTTAGGTTTACATTTTCTTACAGCTGTCTCCTATGTGGTTGTTGGTGTTTGTTTTCTCCCTGAATTAGAATCCTTTCTCCACAAAGACAGAAGTTTGTATTTTCAGTGATTTTTCCTTAATACTTTAAAAGGGACTTTACTTGGATAGGCTTTTTTCTCTTCATACTTAAACCCTACATTTTTTTTCATTTGTCACTCCTTTCCCTACCCTTGGAATTTTAACTTACTAATTTCTTTTCCTTTCTTCCTTTCATTTAGTATTCCAAATTCTGTTGTCCTCCCCCCCCCCTTTTTTTTTTTTGCTTACTTAAGTAGTAATGTAAATTTTTCCTTACTCTCATCTCCTTTGTTAATTTGTTTCTGTTAGTTTTAAAAAAATCTCAAATTGTTTTTGTAGACAATAAAAGAAAACAACACATCGTTATGTTATATTATTTCCATTTTTACCACTTTTGTTATTTTCTTTTCAATTTCATACTTGGTATTCTCCCTACCTTTCCATTATTTCTGTGACTTTAAGTATGCAGTTTACTGCAGAATATCATTTGCAAATGAATGACTTCTTTGCTCACTTCTGGGGCAAACTGAATGGAGACAGCTCATTTGGCTGCTGAGAGGGAACAGTTAAATTTTTCAGGGCCAGCATTTCAAAGTCAGCAAATGCTATAAATCAGGGACTTATTTATTATCTTATTCATTGTCTAGATTTAAGAAAATGATGGAGAAAATGTTAATGATGGAGTTTATACTTAAAATGTGTTGTACATTTTTTTTTCAGAGAACTCATTCATAACATTTTGCAACACACCTTGTTGCAACAATGATGGGCTATAAATTATTCATTTAAATATGTTATAAAAATGTGAAAGTAAGCATATGGGTTAGTACTTATTGCTATTGTCTTGGTCAATGTTTTTGATAATAAAAATGGTCATATTTTCCCCAAGCATATGGTAAATGCTTATCTTTCAGAAATCTTTAAAATAAATAACTCATGGTCTTAAAATTCTGAAGAATGGATTTTCCCATCAATCCTTGTTCACGTTCAGTTGTTCACATGGAGCACATATAGCTACCAAAGGAAAAACTGTGTCTTTGTTGTTCTTTCACTCTTAAGCCTGTCCGAATCCATTCTGCACTTTAGTTCTGAGAAGACTATTTTCACAAAATAGTCCAATGCCCTGAGAGTCATCTTCATCTATCACCCAGCCTTGTTCTCATCTTCCATTTTCTTCTAAAAATCTAAGTTGTTTGGTGAATTCCCTGTGCAGCTCCAACAGTCTTGTCTGATAAATTTTCTTTGTTCCTTGGCACAATCAGCTGACTCAAAAATGATCAATCAGGAGTCAGTCATCTGCTGGCTATTAAAAGAAAAACACTTTCATGTTTTGTGATGGTACTTATTGACCACCATTTCCAATGACTTTAAACTCTTTCCCTTAATAAATGACTTGGGTTGAGCAAGCATATCTTCTTCAGGATCTAGAAACTTCTGGTCTTTTATTTTTTTACTGATGAATTATATTTTCCAACATTATTATATTGTAAATATTATTGCTATCCTTCTTTAGGTTCACTTTTGTATGGAAGTCATCAGAACATTCAAATAGAGATTGATTTAATAGGGAGGTTTTTCTTCATTGTGGAATTTCTTTATTTCTTCATATTTTATCCCATCAGTTGCAATTATCTTCAAAGTGGGTCTTCTTGGGAAATGTACCCCATAACCATCAGGTTAAGAAATGGATAAATGCCGAAAAAGAAAAGAAAAGAAATCGATAAATGTCCCTTGAAATTGCTTCTTGTCTTCAGACACATGACCAATTTCTCTGCTTGCCTGCCTTTTCAAGGAGAAGCTTCCATTGAGACTGCAGCTGCTTTTTGTAATTGAAATGAACTTGATGTTGTTCCATCAGAAGGACAACATCTTGGTCACTGAGAAAGCTCTGACATTTAAAGCACCAAAAGTTGTGGGTGTTTATAGATGGTCAAAAGATGTGATCCTTCTTTGAAGTCTTCTCTTTCCTCCTCTCATACTCTTAAAGAAGTAACAAGTCCCCAGGCAGGACTTCTGGGATCCATTCTACGGAGTCAAAGCCCCCTCTGATGCTTCCTCCTTGCTTAAGCTGGAGCAAAATCCTTCATCCTTAAATCTCAATTTCCCTATAACCAAAAGGAAGGGAATGAACCATACGGGCTGTTCCAGCTTGAGATCGATGATTCTAAGAGCTGGACTAAGCCAGAAATAAGGTCTTAGAATGGGGCAGGGGAGGATACTGTGGTGCTATCTGAACCACAATTAGAACAACCATTCCCTTGAAGGAGATCAGTGACCTTTCTATCCATGGGGAACTAAAATAGCTTTGACTGAATGAGAGATAAAGTCTGAAGAGATGATATCGAGAAGGAGCTGCAGAGCAAAAGCAGACCCCTGAGAGGTGAGAAAGAATGAAGGGGCCGTGATCATCCCGCCCTGTGTGCCCAACACAGGATATCACAAGGTTTTGGAAGGAATGGAAATCAGCAACAATCAGATCTGCTGTCCTTGGAGTGGGACAAATGTGGTATCGAGAGGTCCCAAATACAATCTCTGCCAGTTTAGTGAGAGGGACCATGAAGGAAGGTCAAGGTCAGTACTTAGATCCATTCTTTTAGTCCAATGGGAGAGGTACACTTTAGAATGGTCCCCTGATGGTATTCACAAGTCTGTGATGGGCTTCTCCTTCCTTCATTACAGCCAAGGCCCTTGAGGTTTAACTATTTTTGGCTTGGGGGATAAGGTCCCTCGTAAATCTGGTGGGATCTTGGTTTCCATAATGCGACTCCTAACATTTCTGGGAAAGCCCGTTTTTCCGGGGCCACTGCAGTTTTAGAGGAGGTGAGAGCTTCAGGGCTTCTAGTCTCCTAAGTGAAATTCTTACATGAATTTCCTTCCATTTTTGTTTTGTGTACATTGTAAATCGGTAGTTCGACTTGGAATGGAAGCAAAAATAAAAAATGCTATTTGGTAGATTGGCAAATCTGTTTTGCAGCTAAAATTTCTCCCCACGAAATCAGTGCATGTTTTCATCCTGAGTCTTCAGTAAATAAGTTGGTGCTTCTATTTTCCAGAAGAGTTTCTGTATGTGTATGGATGGATATGTTATTGTATACAATGTGCCAGGGCACATTCTTGCCAATTATTGAAATCTCCTTGCATTCACTAACCTGATTCTGCTGGAGAATCTGGAAAGCAGCTCTGCTCCTAGCTTCCGGGGAATTATGGGGACATCACTGGAGGGATGGGAGTAGTCTAGGTAATATATTGTGACAAGGCCCAGACTCATCTGGGTAGTATTCCAAATGTATGAGACTAAAAGGGGGGGGGGGGGGAGGCAAAGGAGAAAAACAATCTATCTCCTCTGGAAGAAATTTCAACCTGTCCCCAGAGCACGAGGAGGAAGGTGATCTCTTCTACAGACTTGTTAGAATAAATAATGCACAAAAACTCATTTGTTTGTGCTGTCGATTGGAAGCCATTAAGCTTCATGTTGTTACATGACGACTTTAGCTGACTCAAGTAGTCAAAAGCAAATTCTAACACTCGGAAGCATTATGCAAATTTGCGATGACTGCCAAAAGGTTTTGCCACTTATAAACCAGTAAGTGACATCTCCCAAAGCAGTCGAATTCTTGCTTTCATCTTAATTTAGAGCACACTCTCCTCCCGGCTCCCCTTCACCATGAACTCAAAACCTCCCTTTCCGCAAAAAGATGTTGCAGGTCTGCTTTCTCCCCGGGGTTTTCCCTAGGCTTCGAGTTCTTTTATAAGGTCTACACCTGCCGTGGTCGGAGCTGTCTGCATGCGCGAGATCTACACCTGCCGTGGTCGGAGCTGTTTGCATGCGCGAGGTCTACACCTGCCGTGGTTGGAGCTGCTTGCACGGCAAGATCTACACCTGCCGTGGTTGGAGCTGCTTGCACGGCAAGATCTACACCTGCCGTGGTCGGAGCTGTTTGCACGCGCAAGATCTACACCTGCCGTGGTCGGAGCTGTTTGCACACTTAAGATCTACACCTGCCGTGGTCGGAGCTGTTTGCACACTTAAGATCTACACCTGCCGTGGTCAGAGCTGTTTGCACACTTAAGATCTACACCTGCCGTGGTCGGAGCTGCTTGCACGGCAAGATCTACACCTGCCGTGGTTGGAGCTGTTTGCGCACTCACACCTGCCGTGGTCGGAGCTGTTTGCACGCGCAAGATCTACACCTGCCGTGGTTGGAGCTGCTTGCAAGGCAAGATCTACACCTGCCGTGGTCGGAGCTGTTTGCACGCGCAAGATCTACACCTGCCGTGGTTGGAGCTGCTTGCACGGCAAGATCTACACCTGCCGTGGTCGGAGCTGTTTGCACGCGCAAGATCTACACCTGCCGTGGTTGGAGCTGCTTGCAAGGCAAGATCTACACCTGCCGTGGTCGGAGCTGTTTGCACACTTAAGATCTACACCTGCCGTGGTCGGAGCTGTCTGCATGCGCGAGATCTACACCTGCCGTGGTTGGAGCTGTTTGCATGCGCGAGGTCTACACCTGCCGTGGTTGGAGCTGCTTGCACGGCAAGATCTACACCTGCCGTGGTTGGAGCTGCTTGCACGGCAAGATCTACACCTGCCGTGGTCGGAGCTGTTTGCACGCGCAAGATCTACACCTGCCGTGGTCAGAGCTGTTTGCACACTTAAGATCTACACCTGCCGTGGTCGGAGCTGTTTGCACACTTAAGATCTACACCTGCCGTGGTCAGAGCTGTTTGCACACTTAAGATCTACACCTGCCGTGGTCGGAGCTGCTTGCACGGCAAGATCTACACCTGCCGTGGTCGGAGCTGCTTGCGCGCAGTCTCCCCAAGCAGATGCGGGTTCCTGGCCAGCAGGGACCACGTTTTGCCCTCGCTTTGGGTCCCCAGCAGTCCCGGGCGCCTCCCGCCACGTCGGCCCGGTCCGGTTCTCGTCGTTCTCTCTGCGCCTCCCCCCGGGGTCTTCTTGGCAGGGACGCTGCGCGCTGTGGCATCTCCTTGTCCAGCGCCTTTTGCAGCCGAGGGAAGGGGGCAGACGGGGAAGTGACCGGGCCTGCGTCCCGGCAGCTGGGAAATGAGTCCTCCGGGGTCCAGGCCGCATGAGCACCCTAAGGCCGCGCCGGCTGACTCGGAGGCCCCATCGATGCCGTTTCTTCCGTCTGAGCAGAATCCCCGGGCTTCAGCAGGGGCTCGGCAGCAGGGGGCTCGGCAGCAGGGGTCTCCTAGGAGGCCCTGGCTTGAGGTCCCCGTCAGATCCCAGCTCTTCCCTCCAGAATCCCCTGAGCCCCTCGGTTAAGGGAAGCGATCCTTCTCTCTGCTGTTTTAAATAGTGTCCCTCTGGACAAAGCCCATCGGACAGCAGGGAAGGCTGAGGCGAGCAGGGGGAGAGTGACCTGCCCCGTCACACCGTGGGTGGGCTGGGCCAGAGTCCGAGGCCAAGCGCTCTCTCTGCCTGCGGCCCCTGCCTGGGGCCCAGTCCCCCTCTCTGCCCAGGGCACCACTGCCAGGCCCCATGTACCCCACTTACTTGTGTGGGTCCCCACGAGTTCTGGGGCTGATTAGCGAGGCGAGCAGGAGCCAGAGCCTGCAGGGCTGCCGGACACTCCGGTGTCTGCCCGGGAAGCAGCCCACAATTCCACACCGGGACTGCCCACAGGCAGGCTTCCATCTTGAGCCTTCCCACACCATCTTTGGTTTTTGTTTGTTTTTTGCTTTTGTTCTCATAACCATGGAATTCTCTGGGGCTTCTAGCATCTCTCTCCACAAGGTTTTGCCAATGAGTTTATGTTCAAAACCAGCCTCGCCCTTGGCGGCCACATCTCTCCCCTTGTCAAGTAAGTCAAGGGTTGGCTCACTAAGTTACTGTTTAAGCCCTTTCAGTCCCTTATTATTCCAGCTGATCTATTTCCGTTAAAAATTCATGATAAAATTATTATAATGGGCATCGGTGCCATTCCTTTCATCCGGATTTCCGTTCTCAGCATTGGCGACTCTTTACGACATTATTCCAGGTTGA
Organism: Sarcophilus harrisii; assembly: GCF_902635505.1. NCBI lineage: Eukaryota > Metazoa > Chordata > Mammalia > Dasyuromorphia > Dasyuridae > Sarcophilus > Sarcophilus harrisii. Next base: position 3,252,018 of record NC_045429.1, read on the forward strand.
AGATGAAAACTCACCATATTTTTTATTCTTCTCATTTTTATTCCTTCGTCCAGCTCCGTCCTGATTTTGACGTGTGGGCTAAATAATTCAGAAAGAACTCGCAATCAGTAATGAATCTTTTCCTGGTGATTAAAATGAAATCCATTTCGCTTGTGTGTGTGAGTGTATGTGTGTGTGTGTGTGTGTGTGTGAGTGAGTCTGTAAGTGTGTGTGTGTGTGTGTGTTTCTTCTGGTTTCCTTGATAGGTAAAATGTCCAGAAGGATCTGGTGTGGTTTCTTCAGTGGCAAGCTCACTTTTTGCTCACTTTTTGGGAAAGGAGCGCGATCTCATCAGTGGCTACTAAAAGAAACAGCTGTTCTAATAACAGGGAGCTTCTTAGCAAGCTCTGCTCCCATGGAGCTTGCAGAAAGAACGGGCCCTTGCCGCTTTGCCTGCTGGCTGCTGTCCTCAGACTGGGGGACAAATTCTGGCCCAGCCAGGGCGCTCCTCCGAAAGCCCACTCCCCGATTCCAGGCCCCTGTTCTCGCCTTTTGGGGAGGAGGCCGTGGCCCCAGACCAGCTCAGCACAGTTCTCTGAAGCCAGGCTCCTAAAGCAAACAGTGCCTGCAGGGGCTGATCGACGAGGGCAGAGGCTGGGGCTGTAAGCGGAGGGGGAGAGGCACTGGGTGGGGGAGGCTGAAATATGGCTGGCTCCAAAAGGGACTCCCTCAGAAGGAACTCACCGGTGGGAATGGGGCCCAGCCTGGCCCAGGGAGGGATGCAGGGAGGGACAGAGGCATTTCTGGCCCAAGCCCAAGCCCGGAAGGTCCCAGGAGAAGGCAGCATGACTGCCCCGCGCAAGGGGCACAACTCTTTGGCACTGAAATCCCCTTTCAGTCTAATTCAATGCCCTTTTGGGGGTAGCCTTTCCCCTTTACTTTAAATTCCTTGAGGGCAAGGGCTGACCTTTCTGGGGGACAAAATCATTTAATATTCCCAGCTAGGGCAGCCAGGTGGCACAAGGACAGAGCACCAGCCCCAAACTCAGGAGGACCCGAGTTCAAATCTGGCCTGAGACATTTAACACTTCCTGGCTGTGAAACCCTGGGTAAGTCACTTAACCCCAATTGCTCCAAAACACAATATTCCCAAAGGGTAGCTCGGTGTTTACTGTATGATAAATGTCTGTGGGCTGCCAGACTGTTGCTGCTGACCTACCAGCCCCCTACACGCGAGACCTGAGACCTAGATCGTTCCCTCCCAGGCAGATGTCCATCCCTGTTCCCCTGCCCTTGTCCCGGCTCTCCCCCAGGAGTGGTCCTGTGCTGTCCTTCCCACGAGGAGGGCTGCGCAAGGGCACCTGCCTCACTTTCGCCTCCAAAGCAATCTGGGTCCTGGGCCAGGATGACTGGCGCTGGCCTGGAGCAAGGGGAGGCCAAGGCCTTTTTAAGCTCAGGTCTTCCATGTCTCAGTCTGACTGAGGCTGCCTCCAATTCCCTCCCCCAGCTTTAGGGCTAGGGAGCAACTGAGACAAAGAATCTCCACTTTCACCTAGTCCAAAAAGTCTAAATGAATGAATGACTCTGGGAGGGGGAGACCCTCGGGGCTTCTGGCCCCAGGAGAAATGAGGGCTACTCACTTTCAATCTGAGTTCTCCCTCTGGACCCAAACAACCAAACTAGTAAGTAAGTGGGCCAGGGCATAAAAAGGCCAAGGTGTGCTCTTATTCAAAGAAGGTAAGCCTCGGGAGGGCAGGAAAGGCCTTTCTGGCTTATCTGAGAATACACAGAGCCTAGCTGGGCACCTGGCCAAAGGTACCTGCAATGCCCGCCCCACCCCACCCAGTCATTCACTTCGAGGCCAGCCTCCGCACCTTGGGAAAACCCAGCTCCCTCCAAGGCTCTAGCAAAGGGCTACCTCTTGCAAGGGGCGCTTCTGGAAAAGCTGACACTTCTTCTCCCCAACTCTAGGGTGAACATCTTTCCTTTTATTATATGCACAAATCTACCCACAGGGCGACGGGGAGAAGCACTCCGGAGCATTCAGATCTCCGAATCAAAGCGCCAAGGGAGAGTCAAACCTCTAATCCGCATGTTTCAATTGTCCCATGTTCCCGTCAAGGGTCCCCTCAGGCCCCAGGCAGAGGTTTTGCTTGGTACATGCTTGGGCTGGCCCAGAGAAAGCCCTGCCTTCCTGCGCAGTCCCAGTGCACAAAAGCTGAAGAAAGGGAGGCAACCAGGGAATGGGAGCACCACAAAACAGGGTGTTGGTCCTTGGAAAAATCCCCTCCCTTCCCCCACTTCCAATCCCTTTATCTGTTCTTAGGCCGTTCCCTGAGGGTACGAACTTTCACGTTCCATCAGAAAATTCCAAGCATCCATAGCCCAGCAGGAAGTTCCCATGGCCAAGCCCTCCTAGAACACCCATTTCTGCTAAGAGCGTTTGGCTGCCCAGTCCCCACGGCCCGCGGGCACTGATTTCTGTAAGAGTGTTTGGCTGCCCAGTCCCCACGGCCCACGGGTGCCGCTTTCTATAAGAGCATTTGGCTGTCCAGTTCCCACGGCCAAGCCACCCTAAGACACCGATTCCTGCCAGGAGTGTTTGGTTATCTATGGGACCTTCCCTCCTTCCCCCTGTCTTTCTCATTCTTGAAATACAGGTCCAAAGGGATGTGGGATTCAAAGGATTTGAGGAGTTTAGTGTCCTTTCTCAGAAGAACCAATTCAAAGCTTTGCTGAAAATGAATCATTTTGCAAGTCTCAGTCTTTACCTTATTGACTCAATTTGGTTCCTTTTGGTCACAACATGTATGTGGTGCAAAATTCCTAGAAAAAACTCATCTTTAAAATATGAGATGATATATAATATGATAATAAAATATGAGATAAAATAAAGAGATCTTTTTGGATCTCTTTCAAAACAACAAGAACAACAACAAAACAAAACACAAAAACCCAACCCAAACTTAAGAAAAGACAAAACCAAAGAAAAAGAGCAGAAAGAATAATTTTCAAAAATTAAACTAGACCATTCTCTTTTCAATTTCTTCTCTTAAAATGCCAAATTCCTTCTGTAGTTAAAGAATAGGAGCTGATACAAAGTACAATTTCTTAGAAAATTCTGGATTCTATTCCCCCATAACGTTTCTCCTCCCCCAGTCCCTGTCCCCCAATATAAATTCTCACTTTTCATGCATGTCTTGATTTGGCTGGATAATGGTTAATTATAAGCTTTATCAACTCAAACTTATTGTAATGAGGACTGTTCTTTCTTATTTAATTTCATCAAAAATAGATCCCAGGGCTACATAAGGAGGGCACCAAAGTGCATAAATTAACATCTTTGTCAGTGGGCTTGTGCGTTGCTCAAGGTGCAAGGGGATGACACGTTTTCCCCCCAGAGTTCTGCCTTGCTGGAGAAGTTGTGCTGTGTGGGGGCTTATTGCAAAGTGTTTGAAACTTCTGTGAAGAGCAGCATATTTACTGAATGTAATTTACTTTCTCGAAGCCCAGGGCTAAAAATAATAGAAAAGAAACCAATCATGTAAAACCTCGCGGAGCGGGACAACATTCCTCACCCCACAAATGAAATGTAGCTGATTTGGTTTCAAAAGAGTTGCTTTGAGGAAGGATTTTTTTTTAAACTTCAAGATATAAATGTATTAATTCTTTGGCCAATGCCGGACTGTCCTAAAAGGGGGACATAAAAGAGAACTCGATACCTCTGCCTAATCTGCAAAGTGAAAACGGGCTCTGATCCCCAAAGGGGCTAGATTAAGGTACTAGTGACAGAAAGAAACAAACCAATGAAAAGATATCTCGTGCACACGAAGGAAGATTTTAAAAGCCTGCAAGGAGGCCGGGATTTCGGCACACGGACACCACAGTCTCAGTGCTTTCATGGTGCCTTGAAGCACAATGGAGGGAATATGCTTTTTAACACAGATAGCTGGGAAAGGACAGCAAGATGGGTGGTTCAGGCTGGAGCAATGAGGGAAAAACTGCTCCCACTGGAACGGTGCTCTTGAAAGCTGAGAAGGTCCTTGGCGTCAGAGGCCACTAGCCTGGGAAACATGGCGTTCAGCAACCACGGAGTTCACTCTCATTCATTACTGAGCTAGGCAACAATGTCCTTGGGATTAACATCTAGGACCTCTCTACTACACAACAATGAGGGAAGAGAAATGGCCAGAAATGGCCGGCAATGGCGTCTCACGGTGGATGAGATAATTACCAACTGTGAGGGAGAAATCAGAACCCGCTGCCTCATTCTGCCGCAGCTTTCTTTTCTGAGGAGAACAACGTTTGGTCTGGAAAAAAGTGAACAATCTCCAACATATGTAGAGAGAATGAAAGAACGCCCAGCAGGCCTGGATGAGCTTGAAGGGTCTGACCCAGAGGAACTTGATACTTGGACACAAAGAATCGGCAGATGTTATGACGGAGCCATTGTCAGGGATCCCTGATAAAGTGTGAAGATGAGGAGATGGAGCATAGGATTGGATAAGGTCAAAAGCTTTTCAGAGACAGAGATAGAAAGAGAGAGAGACAGAAAAAGACAGAGACAGAGAGGAGAGAAAAAGAGACAGAGACAGATAGAGACCAAGAGGAAAGAAATAGAGAAAGAGACAGAGACCAAGAGGAGAGAAATAGAGACAGAGACAGAGGTAGAAAGATAAAGAGACAGAGAGAAAGAGACAGACAGAGAGGAGAGGAATAGAGACAGAGAAGAGAGAAATAGAGACAGAAAGGAAAAAGACAGAGACAGAGACCAAGAGGAGAGAAATGGAGACAGAGGGACAGAGACAGAGACAGAAAGTAGAGAAAACAGACAGACTGAAAGGAGAAAAACAGAGACAGAAAGACAGACAGCGAAGAGAGGAGAGAAATAGAGACAGAGACAGAAGAGAGAAATAGAGACAGAGACAGAGAGACAGAGACAGAAGGGCAGAGACAGGGACAGACACAGAAAGTTGAGAAAACAGAGACAGAGACTGAGAGGAGAAAAACAGACAGAAAGAGGAGAGAAATAGAAACAGAGGCAGAGAAGAGAGAAACTAACCGAGACAGAGACAGAGACAGAAGAGAAATAGAAAGACAGAGACAGAAGAGACAGAGATAGAGAATAATTGAAGAACTGAAGAGCAATGAGCTTGACATCTTCAGTTTATGGAGAAATTCTAAAGTGTTATTAAAAGGATGATCAGCACCTATCTTGCGATGAAGCAGTGATCCAGAGAGCCACATGGCAGGACAGATCAGGCAATGCTGTAATTTGCCTAAACGTCTAACAAATTGTCTCACCCTATTGTTTTTCCTTCTGAGAGCGTGGGGGTGGGAGAAGAGCCACGGGCTAGCCAGCAACACAGTTAAGTAGATTCAGGACTGGTTGAAAGGCGGGACACAAAGGTCAGACTAATGGCTGCTTGTCAGCCTGGCCCAAGTTCTGTAGAAGGAATTCTCCCTCATTCTCGGGGGGCATCTAGACGGCCTGGGGCATAGACTATGGGCGCAGAGTGGAGTAAGGACCCGAGTTCAAACCAGTCTACAGCACTTCCTAGCTGGATAAGCCCAGACAAGTCACCAACTCCTATCTCGGTCTCTGTAACTTTGAAAGGAGGATCATGTCAGCAGTGACCTCATTGGGAGGCCAACTGTGATAATACTGGTAAAGTGCTTTGCACAGTGTCTAGCATTTAGGTTCCTCTCTTCCATTTAGCATTTTAATCAATGACATCAATAAAGGAATAATAGATGTTCTCATCATCTTTGTACAAGGCTCAGCTTTGGAAAGGATAATTAGTGGAGTTATCCACAAAGTTCTGGAGAAGCTGGGCTGCATGGGGAGGAGGGAGAGCAGGAAGATTAGCGGGATCATGCTGGGTAAGAGCAGGGTAGGAGCTGGGACCTTTCCTCAGAAAAGAGATGCCACTGGGGAGGGGCAATAGTCTTTAGGCCATTCGCTGATGTAGAGGGAAGGACGGGACTTTTCTTCCCTGTCAGAGGAGATGAAACAGAGAGACCAAGAGAACCATTCTGACCTGTGGTGGGTAGAGCCCTCGGCAAAAAGAGGGAGGTGCAAGCATCCGGGTCAGCCCTCCTGGTGCCTCTCATCCTCCCGCTTACAGTTATGGTTCCAAGGGCAGCTCTGGGAGGGCAGGGACTCTCCCTCAGGCTTGCATTTTGATCCCCAGGCCCGTCACTTAACCTATGCTTACTGCTTACCCGCCAGCCACAAGCAGAGCCATGCTTTGGGAGTAGCCTTTCCCTGGAGGAAGCGGGCGTAGTTATTATTCTTTCCTGGATTTATGAGAGAACTTATATACAATCTGATTTGGGGAGAACGGACTCCAAATGATTCAGAGGAGGTTTTCATGAACTAAAATTCTACAGGAAGCATCTGACAGGAGGATGGGCAACTCTCAAAAGTCAAATGCTAGACTCAAAGCAAAAGAATTCTAATAGAAGTGAAAAAGGAGACTTGTCTGAAGGGACCAATGGTATACTCCTAGAGCTCACCCATCGACTTGGATTGAAAAACTTGGATGGATCACCATCATCCTCTCACAAGAAGAGAAGAAAAGGTCTACCAGAGGTAAAGCAAAGTTACTATTGTGTTCCCAACAAGTGTTCTCCTTCCTAGACACATTTGATTTTTGTCTCTGCCACTTTTCTTCCTTTAATTCTCATGCTCCCTCTTCTATATAATGTAGAGACTGGCCTCCATGCCTCTAAGTTCCCTTCTGGCTGGGAAGCAATGATCGCATGGCTTCTTTCAGCCCTTGTAGAAAATGGTAGGAGAATGCTGCTGGCGAGCCCAGAACAGGAAACATATGTGGACGATACTTTGCTCACCTTCCCGATGGCCGACTGCAAGGCAGCCTCTGTGGAAAGCAAAAGGCGCCCGACTGCTCCTTCCCGCCGTGTGCAAGAGCACACAGTGGGAGCAATGATGAGCCACTGGGCCTTCACCAAGCCAATAGTTTAGCTGGACGATCATTTATTAAGTGACGTGAAAAAATAACATCCAGGCAGGACGGTGTGGAGATAAGCGAGTCCGTCTCAGAGTTAGGGAGAGCTTATTCTGAGGTGGTTTCCTTATTCACAAAATGGGGATAACGGCTCCCCTTCACAATGTCGCATGGTGACTTAGTCAGACTTTCAAGTTTTGGTTGTTACCGTGGCCCTTGCCACTCCCTGCTCTACTCAGGCTGTATCTGGAGCCTTGGGCTCAAATATCTGGGCCCTACATTTCAGCAAGGTCGTGGCTGAGCTGGGCCATACCCCGAGGAGCAAAATCAGACTAGCCAAGGGCTTTGAGTCCCTGCCACAGGAGAATGACTTAAAGGAACAGAGTGGGCAGGAGAGGGACCATTCAGCTGTGTTCACATACGTGAAAGCAAGAATAAGGCTTGGGCTTTTGGGGACAAAATGCAAAACAGCAGATTGAAGCTAGATGTAAGGAACACTTGCATAACAATTAGAATAGGGATTGCCTGAGAAGGAAGGGATTCTGGCTTCCTGAAAACCTTCAACCTATGGCAGGATGATCAATTGTTAGAGAGACTACAAAGGGGATTTTTTTTTTTTTTTTCTTTTTTAAATAGCTTTTTATTTACAAGTTATATGCATGGGTAATTTTACAGCATTGACAATTGCAAATCCTTTTGTTCCACTTTTTTCCCTGTTTCCCCCATTCCCTCCCTCCCCTAGATGGCAGGTTGACCAATACATGTTAAATATATTAAAGTATAAATTAAATACAATATATGTAATACATGTCTTAACAGTTATTTTGCTGTACAGAAAGAATCAGACTTTGAAATGGTGTGCTATTAGCCTGTGAAGGAAATCGAAAATGCAGGCGGACAAAAATATAGGGATTGGGAATTCTATGTAATGGTTCATAGTCATTTCCCAGAGTTCTTCCCCCTCCCCTCCCCTCCACCCTGTAAAAGCCAGTACTGCAGGATGTGGCTGCAGGGCTGTTACAGGTCTGCCCCAGTCACTTCCGGTTTTGGGTGGTTACAGCCAGATCTTGTTAGGTTCTGACATTTTTTAGAGTACTCTCTCTTTGGTTTTAATTTCTCTGCTGGTTTACTGCTTTATAATTAAGGCAGAGCAGTTAGCCCATGGCAGAGTCGTCTCTAGCTGCAGAGATCACCCCACCCTTGGTCTGCTCAGGCCGCTGGTCTCTCCCTGCCTGTGCTGGTCTGTTCCTGGCCCCTCAGGACAAACCTTTCCTGGCAATCTTCCAGATTATCTTTGGCTGGTAAGTTGTTGTGCTTTTAAACTTTGAGTTTTACCAGTCAAGTGCCATTTTTGAGGCTGAATTTAATGTTGGTTGTGAGGGTATGAGAGGAGCTTAGAAAGTCACGTGTGCCTTCTCTGCCATCTTGGCTCTGCCCCCTTGGGATTTTTTTTCTGGCATGAGATGGGGTTAGATGGACACTGAGATCCCTGAAAATTCTGAAATTCTTGAAGTTCTGAAAGTTTAAGATATTCTGTTTATCTCCATCACATTTCTTACTTGATTAGGCCCAATACTCTAGTCTGTCTTCTTCAATTCTGAATCTGTTATTTGGGGTGTGATCTTTCCCTTTTCACTGTGTCATACACAGATTTGGAGGGATGTCATGCATGTGTCAATTATGATCTGCAGTAGTGAGGGTGTGACAGGAGCCAAGGAGACAATGACCAATGTCTTGATAACATCTATAGTAGAGAGCTATTCATCCTGGGAGAGTGGAAAGCTGAGAGCTGAAGGAAGGAAGGAAGGAAGAAGGAAGGAGGGAGGGAGGGAAAGAAGGAGGGAAGGAGGAAAGAAGAGAAGGGAGGAAGGGGAAAAAAGGAAAAAGAGGAAGAGAAGAAAGCGAGAAAGAGGAAGGAAGAGAGGGAAAAAAAGGAAGAAAGAGGAAAGGAAGAAGCAGAACTCTTGAGATATTTACTTACTGCTTAATGGAAGGTAGACAAACTAGAGGCAGAAGGCAAGGGCAAGGCACAAAGCCCACAAGGCCAGCCTCTTCTTCCCCCTCTCTACCAAGGAGAAGTAATGCCATATGCACCATTTTTATAGCCAGGTACATGCTCTTGCAGGCTGAGCAAACAATTGGTACAATAATGCAGACATAAAATTATACATATTGGTATATTACTTTGGTTTATTCACAGTAATAATCACAACAAATCTGTTTACAATTTAATCAAAAGCTTTACATATTTTAGTAGGAACAGGGAAGTAACCTGGGTTCAAACCCCAAATTTATTGCTCTTCTCTGTACTATTCAGGTAATCATATTTCCTACTACCTGCTTTCAATTTTATCATAGATTGGCACCTTTATCAGTGTGGACCAGCCAAGGTTCACTTAATATGTGTTATATGATTTAATAAGATTTATTTAATATTTTTAATTTATTTATGTAAATAAAGATTTAATATGAAAAGATGAAACAAATGGATAGATTCATGTTCAAGCCATCATCAGGGCCTTCCAATTACCTATTATCTTTCAGTATCATCTTTCAAGAAGTACATAGAAAGAGAATTCCCTGAGATTGAACAAAATCATATGTTCTAAATACATAGAGCACATAAATGTCATCTCTTTCCATTTGGGTAAAACAGACACTTAACTGAGAAATGGAAAGAAAAAAAAATATATTTTCTTTTCCTTTTAAATGCTGAGCCACTAAGAGGCTATGTTAATTCTTACTTTAAAACAACTTCAGATTGTTGAACATTAATTTAATTTGAATTTGCTAGCTACAGCTTTGTTTCTGAGGATAAAGGGTTATTAGGAGGGTTCTTGAGAATCTAATGGGCCTAAAGAGATGATATTTTGATTAGTTCATCTAAATGGAATTACATTTCAGGGTGGGAGTATCTGAAAAGAAGTATTTTGAGCTTTTATTGGAACCAAAAGTACAACATCCCTTGTAAGCAGTAGAAGAGACTCTAAAATTGCCATATTTCTTCCAGCCCTCATTTAAGCCTTGAAGAAAATTACATTAAAAACTGTTTATGATATTAAGTCAAAATAATAGTACTTAAATCCCAAATCCTTTTTAAAAGAAAAGTTCTCAATAAAATGCTTTTATAATTTGCCAGACCATATTGCTGAAATGACTACTAGGTTTTTGTTTTAACAGTTTCCATGAATGTACTCGTTAATATGTTCATAGTCATTAATTCTTATTCAAAAAGCTCCCCAAAGACTAATGAATGTTCTCAGAAAATCTGTCTCTTTCTATAGTTGGAGATTTGAAATATTTCATTAGTTCCTTCATCAAAAGAATGGTTTATTTGTATTTTTGCATTATTAATGTTATGCTACAATAACACTGCTAATGCAATTTCATTATTTGTACTGCAGTGAATCAAAGAAAAAATAGACCTGATTCTTGGGCTCTGCAACCTTGAGAGCAAGGTTGTTTAAAATGAGTCTGGGTAAACGTCCTATAAGCCTACTTTGGCCCGTCGGCTTGGCCCCCCAGCAAACGGATTTCCTGAGAAATGTGCTCCCTCCATCTCATCATGTCCTCCACGTCCTTGTAGAGGAGCATCTCTTCGATGGACAGGAGCTGGTAGCCGCTCAGATGGAACGGCGACAGGCTCCTCACCGCCCCCAGCAGCCTGAGGGAGGCCAGCACCGAGTCCCTCAGCGTGGGGCACACGGGGAAGATGCGAGCGGTCCACAGGCCGAGGTCGCTGCTGGAGAACAGGTCTCCTGTGACTTCCAAGCCCCAGAGATCTAAGCAATCCAAGAATCCCTGTCCAGAGAAGCGAAGGGAGCGGACGTCGGGCAGGGCCCTGACCTTCCGCTTCAAGTCGTCTTCCACGCCGTAGGCCATCGTGGCGTACATCGAGCATCCGTTCACCTTGAGGCTCAGGGCACACAGGAAGGAATTGGGGGGGAGGGCGGTCCCGGCGGGGACGTGGCAGCCGCTGACAATGCTGTTGGCTCCAATGGCGACATCGGGCCCCAGCCAGGAGTACTCCACCACTGTGCCCGGCCCCCAGCGAGAGCCCGGCTCTATTATGCTTTGAATGACGCACGGGGTCTCACGGGAGCCCTCCGAGCCCCCCGCAAAGACGCTTCCGGCTGTGGACAGTAAGCCAAGCTCGAATCTCAGTGCGCTGTCTGCAGAGAAGTGCTGCAGATACTCGTGCGAGGTGCCGAGGTGATAGAACTTGGACTTGTGGAGGGCCACCACGTGGAGCGGCGTCCCTCGCAGCAGGCGGAAGATCTCCTCCCTCACGCGCACCAGCTGCGACTCCTCCCTGGTCACATTGGCCGTGTTCCTCGTGTACTCCACCGTGGCCCCAGGCCCCAGGGCCTGCAGGAAGTCTCCGTAGGCATCGATTTCACAGGTCAGGGGCCCCAGTTGCTGGTAAAAAGCCAGTAATTTCCGGGCTGAATCATGGTCCATGTAGAACAAGCTGTCCGTGTAGACAAAGTCTGAGTAGGCACTGGGAGCGCTGGGGTCCCCTGCAGCCAGGTTCTTTGGGGAAGGGCTTGCCTTTGTGCCCACCGCACCTGACCGGTACATCTCTTCCAAGCTGGGCTTGTGCAGGAAGCGGTGGCAGGTCCTGTACTCCAGGTCTCCACTTTCTGAGCCCCCTGAGGGTTTTAACACAAACACTCCATGCGTGGTCCCCACTGCCAAGTCCGAAGGATGCGCCAAAGCCGTGAAGCCTGGCTTATCGAACCTCAAGGGAGTGTCGTCTGGAACGCTGTAGAGTTCTATGTCGTCCGCACAGGTGACCAGAATTCCAGGGCTCATGTGGGAGGGGAAGTCAACGTACATAGCTAGTTTTAACTCCAGCATTTGATAGATTGGGTAACCAAGAGGCAGAGCCATGAAAATTTTCCCCAGGGCGCTCGCATTGGGTAACCGCTGACTGTAGCCACCTGGAAAAACCAGAGAGATCGTTGACAAAGGCATTCCGGCCGGAAGTCCAAGACTCAGTGAAGGAAAATGAATGAAAGAGGGCCCTGGCCGGTCCCTGGCTCAAGCGGGACTGAGCCCACTGGCCATGGGCAGCGTAGCTTTCATCTACCAAACAGGGAATAAAGCTGACCAAGTGATCTTGGGAGTTGGTCATTCTCTGTCGTTTACTTGAAATGATTAGTCAAAAGAATATAGGTGGAAGGAAATTTTACCTCGGCCCGGGCTTTGTTTGGTCACCTATGTCCAATACACAGGACCTTCCACCCAACAAGGGCCCTAAAAATATCAGCTGAATGAATTATATGAATGAATTTGTGTCTAAGAAAAAAGATGGGCTGAAAACTGGGAAAATCTTTTTCTATCTACATTTTAAGTAGATGCCTCTGAGTGTCTCATAAGGTTCTCAATTAGTCACAAACTTTAGAAGGGTAAGAGTTTCCGAAATTCTCTTATAAATCATAAAGGGAATCAAATCTTACTAATGCAGGTGCATTTGGGGCAGACACGAGTAGTCAAGGAAATGTAAAAATGATAGTTTGTGTTCAAAAATAACGTTTGTGTCTTTCAAGTCTATGTGATGAATTGAAGACTGAAAAAGGATTATCAAGAATAGAGTTTGGCAAAGGAAGGCAGGAGGGCCAGAGAGGGGCAGCTAAGGGGGCTTTGAGCATTTTGGGGGTGAGCATCTTTTTGTGTGGCTGAGGTGGAAGGTGTAGTCACATAGGGAGACTGAGGAACTGAGTGGGCAGAGGGCTTGTGAAGGAATCAAGATGTGTGTGTTCCAGTCCCCTCACCTGAAGGCAGCAGCTGAGATGGGGAAGAGCCAGGTACTGAACCCCTGGGAAATGCAGGGGAGTTACTATTGGGCCTCAGGGCAACAGCAACCAAGGTGGTGATGGGGCAGCAGACAGGAGAGCAGTTACTGAGAAATGGGCCTGAGTCATGGGGGCAGCAACGGGGGAGGCCCGCTCGGACCGAAGCCAAGCAGGATGGCTGTCAAGGCAGCCGGTGCTGGGAAAGCAGCCGCTCAGGGTGGCCAGGTTATCTCGCTAACTGAGCCCGAGAACAGATGCTCCACAAGAACCACCCCCGGCTTCCTTCACGAGCAGGTCTGGACTCCGGAGCCCTCGCTGCGACCACTGCACGGAGCTCCGGAATGCCGGCAGGCAGGGACACCGACTTCCCGCCCCAAGCCCCTGAAGACCAGCCCCAACAGATGGGGGAGTTTTCATGAGCTCAGCCTTAAGAAAGTAATTTTCAATCACCAGATCAAAGGCGCCTCTGATGAAAAGTTGATGACCAAGTACGTGATGTACAATCTAAAGAATATTTTAACAGAAAACCACATTATGCTGCCTCCGACATGAGAAGGTATCAAAGCAAGACACATGTGAAATGTTTGTTTTCAAAGAGGAACAACTTCAAAGATACACAAAAATGCTAAGTTTTCCCAGGAGGGAGGACAAAGTTCCTGCGGTATCAAAGGTGAAATGCTCAAAAGAAACTTATAAATTAGTGAAGTATGACTTTACCAGAGTGAATTAACAGGATGGTAAAAGAGTTCCATCTATCACCATATATCTCTTCCAAACACTGAAGGGCACAAAGTGTCGATCCTCCATTTCCTTTAAAAAAAAAAAAAAAAAGAATAAAGAAATGTTTACTCATTGTCTACTATGTGCCAAGCACTGGGATAGAAAAGACAAAGGTCCTCATTTTTTTTTTTAAATAAGAATTTACATTTATCTCTATTATTTTTCTCATTTGATTTGGTCAGTGTCTTAGAATTGGGATCCAAAAATATCTTGAAAGACCATCATCCAGCACTTCAACTCCCTCTCAGTTATGTCATTTACAAATTTGCTAAATATTCTCTGTTGTGTGTCTTTATCCAAATCATTGATTTAAAAATAATATTACACAGAATGATGTCAAAAAAAAAAAAAAAAAAAAAACAGAGGAACATATAAATGTACTCATCTTCCAAGTTCAAATCTGGCGTCACTCTTCCTTGCTACGAGACCCTGGGCACATCAGTTAATCCACTGGCCTCAGTTTCCTTATCTGTAAAATGAGCTGGAGGGGGAAAGGGCAAACTCTCCAGCATCTCTGCCAAGAAACCCCCAAGCAGGTTCGGACAGAAGACGACTAGCCAGATTCCCTTCTTGACTTTACGGGAAGGAGCGAGCACATACGTGTATAAATCTATCCCCCCCTCCCCCTCCCACACACCTATGCCTTAAATACAGATACACATATGTACCGTCCCACACCTTTTCATTTTTATCAGACCTGGGATCTGGGGGGGAGGATGGACGTTTTTTCTGAAAATCACCGTTGTGGAGAGCTGCCCAGCCCAGGGGGAGTAGGCGACCCGCTGGGTGAGCTTGAGCCACGTTCTCCAGCAACTGAGGCCTCTTCTCTTCTAACTACATCACGGCCCTTCTACTTTACAGATTCCACAAGAAAAAGCATGCTGAAAACTCAAGACAGTTTTCAGATTTCATGTCTTTTCTGATAATCTTCCCCAAATGAGTTTGTAAGAGCTTAAATCTTAAAAAAAAAAAAAAAGCCTGCAGGGCAGGTGGGCAGCGGGTCAGGCCCTCCTCCCCAGGAGGAGTCGCGCTCCGCCAAGAGTCCAAACTCATTGAGCAGTGGGGCCATCCGCTGGGCACACAGAAGGGACCCCCTTGGCTTCCAGCAATGGCAGCTGGAAGGATACAGGGGGGCAGAAGTGGCGGGACCGACTGGGGACCAACCTCGCATCCCCACCTCTGTGTCGGGGTTTGCGCGTTGCTTGTCTCCACAATTTTTTCCTTTTTGATTTGATTTTTCTTGTGCAGCAGCAGGAGCGGAAATAGCTTTAGAAGAACCGCACGTTTAACCTAGATTAGTTACTCGCTGTCTAGGAGAGAAGGGGGAGGAGGGAGGAAGAAAACTGTGGAACAAGGTCTTGGGAGCGTCTATGCTGAAAATCATCTCTGCACGTGCTCTGGAAAATATGACAACCAGTTAAAATTTGGTTCCCTGGCGGGTGGAAATCACTGATCTCCTGAACCTTGGAAGGTCGCCAGGCCCTGAAAACTCCAACGGGACCTACACGGGTTCCAGCCGCTGGGCCGGCTCCCTGGGGGTGGTGCTTGCGCCTGCGTGTGGGCCCGGGAGCCCCGGGAGCGCGGGCCTTTCGGCCCCTGTGGGGGGCAGGGCGGGGAGAGGTCGGAGACAGAGGCTTCCACGTGCTCCTGAGAAGCCTCAAAGGCTGCGCTACTTGGGCTCAGCCAAGCTTAGTCGTTAAAACCGCGGCTTGACTAACACGATTCTCTTCTAACAGTCTCCGGCCTTTCTCAGCTACAAGCTCCCCTAAAGGGCCCGAGGCAGCAGCCCCGTCACCCAGGGGAGCACAGCCCTCTTCCCATTCCGGGAGCACCGGAGGCTGGAGAGCTCCGGTCAGCGGGCGTCGGGGAGCGAGCCCGGCCTCCGAGAGCGTCTCTGCCGCTGGGAGCCCCCCCCCCACCAGACGCAAACGCTGAAGCGCCCCCGGCGAGGGCCCGGCCTCCGAGAGCGTCTCTGCCGCTGGGAGCCCCCCCCCCCCCAGACGCTCACACTGAAGCGCCCCCGGCGAGGGCCCGGCTGGGAAACCCACCGATCTTGGCCCCGGCGGGGTCGGCAAACACGTGGTAGCGGGCGCCGAGGGGCAGCTCCTTCCGCTGGAGCTTCCGGGAGAGCTGCTGCCGGTAAGCGCGCTCTTGCTTCTCGTCGGCCGCCGTGATCACCACCGCGTCCCAGAATTCTCCCCGCTCCGCGGCGCGGCCTGCTCGGGAAAGAGGAGACGGTGAGAACGGGCGCCAGAGCCGCCTCCCTGCGCTTGCAGAGGCCGAGTCCCGCGGAGGCCTCGGGGACTCACGGCGGGACGCGGGCTGGCCGGGGCACGGCGCCCGGGGCCGCGCTGAGCCTGGCTTGGCTGGGCCCGCGCTGGCTGCTCCGCGAGGGGAGCGCCCCGAACTCCTGCCCAGGGCACCAAAGGCCAGGGGACGCCGGACCCGCGCACCCCGTGACATCTCGGGAACGTTGGGGGAGGGGAGGGGGACGCGGGAGACTCTGGCCCAGAACCCGCCACCTCAGAGCAGGGCGGGCTGAGGAGCCAAACAGAGCGGAAGCCGCCCAGTCGCAAGGTGGCGCTGTTAGAGAAGCACCGGAAATGTGCACAGGGGCTGTGTCCCACCGGGGCGACTCCCAGCGGTCTGATCAGCGCGGGAGACCCTGCGAGCCCTGCCCAGAGCAGGGCGGGCTGAGGAGCCAGGGCTGAGGAGCCAAACAGAGCGGAAGCCGCCCAGACGCGAGGTGGCGCTGTTAGAGAAGCCCAGGCCGTGGCGGTGCGCCCGGGCTCCCGGCGGTCTGATCTGGGCAGCGATGTCATGCTGGCCCTCCCGGGGAGGCAAGGACAGCCCCCAGCTTCCTCTGCCCGCCTGGGGGCGGAGGCGGATCCCTGGGATGCAGCGTCGGGCCAGAGTCCCCCGGCCCTTCCCAGGCCACGCCTGCCCTTTCCTGGAGCTGGCGGGCTGAGGGGCGACGTGCCTCGTTCTCCCCTCCTTGGAGGCGTGCGTGGGCACCTTCCCCATGCAACTGTCGGATCCCCGAGACCCGGGTGCCCCTCCCCCCACCTTTCTCTGCACCCCCAGGGCTCACTGTCTCGGGCAGCTGGGCCGGCACGTGCTCGGAGCCCCGGCTCTGCAAGTTCCTATTTGGCCTCAAGACACTACTAGGTGTTGGGCCCTGTGCAGCTCACGTCATCACTGCCTGCCTCGGTTTTCTGTAAAATGGGCATCTTAGCGGTCCTGGCTCCCAGGGTGGCGAGGATCCCGTGAGATCAGACACTCGCGCTAAAGGCACATGCGCCACCGGCATCCGGTAGGTACACTATAAACAGGCGATTGTTGACTGGCTAAATGACTCCAGACAACCTCTCTCCTCATGGGTTTTTCTGACCCCGGGTCGGACTGGGAAGAGCATGTTCTTACTCTCCGACCTTCCCTCCAGGGGGGACCTCTCAGGGAACCGCATACAGCCGGCGCTCCATGAATGCCAGGGAGCGTACCGCATACAGCCGGCGCTCCATGAATGCCAGGGAGCGTACCGCATACAGCCGGCGCTCCATGAATGCCGGTGAGCTGTGCAGCCCTGCTCTCTAAGGTCCCTTCGAACCTGGCAGACTCCCATCCTGCCTGGGGACCTTCCTCTGTAAAAAGGGGTCAGAACGCCCCGAGAGCAGTAGGACTCAATCCTCAGTCTGCATACAGCAAGAGCTTAATAAGAGTTAGGTGAGAGATTCAAGTTGGACTGGGGGGAGGGGGCACTAAAGGCGCCTGAAAGAGCGTGGCCCAGAGAGTCACCGCCCCGGCCCCGCCCCTCGCGGCGAGGGGCCGTGTTACGGAAGTCTGCTCATATCGGAACTAAGCTCCGCCTCCTCGCAACCCGGAAGTCCCTTCTGGCAGCCAGGATCCCTTGCATGCGGCCCAGCGCACGCCGCCCCGCCCGCCCTCCCCCGTCCCCGTACCTCTGAGCCGCTCGAACTTCCGCAGCTTGCGCTGGGTGGCCTCGTACAGCGCCACGTCGGGACCGGCCTCCGCAGCTGCCATGACCATCACATTTCTGGGGATGGGAGGGAGAGGAGCTGGGGGTCAAGACGCATGCGCAGCTTTTTATTGGGCCCCCCCCATCACGCACGCCCCGCCCCTGCTCGAGCGATTCGCCTCTTGCGAAGCCCCGCCCCTTTGCCTCCGAGGCTTGGTGGAAGGAGGCCAAGGCGCGTGCGCAGACACTGGACAAGGTGTCCATAGCAACCAGGGACGCTGACCAGCCTGGCCGTTGAGTTGCAGACTTCCCTGCCGCTCTTCCCCTCTGTCTGCGACCCTGCAGCCCCGCTGCCCCTGCCAGCCCTGTGAGTGGGCTTTGGGGCGGCCCTCTCCGAGCCTCAGGCCCCCAAGAGCCCCCGAAGTAAACTTCCAGAGAGGCTGGAGGGCTTCGCCACCATCCGCCTGTCAAGTGGTTCTCGAAGCGCTTTCTACTCCTTGCGCCAGCGCGCCGGGCGTGCAGTAGGTGCTTAATAAAGGTACACTCACCGTTTACAGTTACCGTCGTACAGATGGAGTCACTGAGGCTCAGGCTGTCGGCATATCCTCATCCGGGCAGCCAGGCTGGGGGGGCCGGTCGGGAGGAGCGGATTCACACTCAGCCCCAGGGCCTCCTGTCTCGGCGATATCCCCTAACCGCGGTCTGCCTCAGTCTCCACTCGTGAGAAATGGGGCCAATCCCAGCCCCTGCTTCCCGGCGCCTGGTAACGGTTAAGGCAGTCCCCTTGGGAAAGCGCTCGGTCGGTGTCCGGCGTGGGTGCCGGGGCCCCGGCGCGGCTGGGAGCATCCGGGGAGGCCACGGATGTGCGACGCCCGCCGCTGGGCCTCTCCGGCAATACTGACGGCGCGTAACCCGGCGGCGGCGGCGGCGTTCGCGGCCTTTGGCCGGTCAGAAACACCCCCAGCCTAGTCTCTGCCCGGCGCCCGGCCGGTCCCCCTCGGGGTGTCGCTCCCAGGCTCGGGGGGGCGGGGCTTCTAGCCTGGCGGTGCCCTCCGACCCCGGGCCTTCCAGCCGCGTGGCGACGTGGTGGAAGTTAGAGTCGCTCGGAATCGGGCTCGTTTGTCGGCTGATCCCCGTTTCCTTCTCTAGGGGAAGAAAGGATAGACCAGCAGAGGGTGCTGGGAAATGCTCCTGCGGAGGCCCGAGATGGAAGCTCGGGGGAGAGGCCCGGGCTCAGACTCCAGGAGGATAAGCCCCCGCCCCCACCCCAGGGCCTAGGAGAAACAAAGCGCGGGGGACGGAGGCAGGGACCGAGACGGAGAGGGGGAGAGCGGTCAGGAGGTCGGGGTGCTGGGACACGGGGCGCCTCCGGGGCTCCAGCCGTTCTCTGGGCTCCGGCCCCAAAGGCCAGCGGGCTCAAAGCGCGGGGCTTGGGGGACAGGAGGAGTGTTTTCTGGGGCGCGGGGAGGGAGGAGGGAGGGCCGGGGGAAGGGGCCTGGTTTCCTGTGGGGACCCTAGGACCCCTAGGAGGGGGAGGTGACCTCAAGGGGGCTCTAGGGCCACTGCCTCCCACCGCCCGGCGATAAGCCCGGACCCTCCAGCCGGAAAGGGCCCGTTCCGGGGCCATTCCTTACGGGGGATGAGCGGCCCCTGCCAGGATTCCCCGCGGCCTCTCCCGGCTCATTGGCTTGGCTTTTAGTGGGGGAGGGGGAGAAGGTGGCTTTTATGAGAGAGGGGCTTGGCTTTTAGTGGGGGAGGGGGAGAAGGGGCTTGGCTTTTAGTGGGGGAGGGGGAGAAGGGGCTTGGCTTTTAGTGGGGGAGGGGGAGAAGGGGCTTGGCTTTTAGTGGGGGAGGGGGAGAAGGGGCTTGGCTTTTAGTGGGGGAGGGGGAGAAGGGGCTTGGCTTTTAGTGGGGGAGGGGGAGAAGGGGCTTGGCTTTTAGTGGGGGAGGGGGAGAAGGGGCTTGGCTTTTAGTGGGGGAGGGGGAGAAGGGGCTTGGCTTTTAGTGGGGGAGGGGGAGAAGGGGCTTGGCTTTTAGTGGGGGAGGGGGAGAAGGGGCTTGGCTTTTAGTGGGGGAGGGGGAGAAGGGGCTTGGCTTTTAGTGGGGGAGGGGGAGAAGGGGCTTGGCTTTTAGTGGGGGAGGGGGAGAAGGGGCTTGGCTTTTAGTGGGGGAGGGGGAGAAGGGGCTTGGCTTTTAGTGGGGGAGGGGGAGAAGGGGCTTGGCTTTTAGTGGGGGAGGGGGAGAAGGGGCTTGGCTTTTAGTGGGGGAGGGGGAGAAGGGGCTTGGCTTTTAGTGGGGGAGGGGGAGAAGGGGCTTGGCTTTTAGTGGGGGAGGGGGAGAAGGGGCTTGGCTTTTAGTGGGGGGGGGGGAGGAGAAGGGGCTTGGCCTTTGGCCCCTAGTTGAGTATTGACCCAAGGAAGAGAGCCAGAATCTCAGACAAGTGCAAGTAAATGCGCCGCGGGCGGCAGTGAGGGGCAGGGAGCCGCCAGGGAGCCGCCAAGACCCCGCGGGCGGGAGGGGGAGAAAAGGCCCCGCTCTCCCCTCCCCATACACGGGAGGGGCCAGGTGGGCTGCAGGGCTTTAGGGGAGGAGTGGCGGGGGAGCCCACCTCCCAAAAAAGGCTCGGGAGACACAGGGCCTGTCGGTGGGGGAGCCCGATTGGGCCGGGCTGGGGCCTGCGCCAGGCCCGGAGAGTCAGGCGGGGAAAGCAGCAAGGAGAGTTTTTTGGGGGGGGGGACCTGGGGGAGACCCGGGGATGGAGGCGGGGATGGGAGAGATTTGTCTGGGGAGTTTTCCCGGGGCCAGTTTCCCAGCTTTTGGCTTCGGGGTGTTTCCCGCAGAAGCTTTTTGATTCTTTAGCCGCCTTGTCTTCGGGTTGGCTTGATTTGTGGCAGACACAGGTTTGCGATTTTGCAGATCACGGTTCGAAATGAAAACTGAAGTTGGAAATAAATAATTGTATCTTTTCCACAGGTCTCTGAGCACAAATATTTCAGTAAAACTTTGCTAATTTACAGACTGGATTTTTTTTAAAGAGAGAAACTAATGAAAAATGAATCCTAGCCACAATTCAAAGATAAATTCCTTTGCTGTGGTTATGAACCATTTAAATATGGACTAGGGTGAAGCCTGTATTTATGGGTCTAGCTTTAATAGGGTATCCACAAGGTGTATGATTTAATTTAGTGAGTCTATAGAGATCATTTGTCCAAAAGTGGTCAGGCTTTGTCAAAAAAGCTAATGTTTCAAATAATCTAGGAGTTCTCATTATTAACTAAACTTTTATCATTGTCTATTTTCATTTGTCTAAGAAACTCCCCTCGATCTCCCAAATAAACGGGACATGATTTGTGTTGTCAGATCGGGCCATGGGCTGGCTGCTCACAGGGAAGGCTTCGAGCAGAGGGAACCCAAGCTCAGATCCAGGAGGTCCTGGATTCAAGAGATGCCTCCCATCCGTACTAGCTGTGCCTCCTGTCTCTAGGACACCACTCTCGGTGGCAGATCTCTGATGTCTGACTCTGCTAATGAAATCACTGGTCTTGCCCCAAACATTCTCTCAGTCGATCAATAAACATTTATTGAGCGCCCATCATCTGGCAGATCTTGTGCTAACTGCTGTTTGGAGATCATTTTGTGTAATTAGATGGTGTGTATGCATCTGACTCTTCCGAGATTTTTTTTTTTTGTCGCAGTCAACTGTGTGTGTTTTTCTGTGTTAGGTTGTCATGTTTAATAGGATTGGGGATTCCTCAAATATGTCCCAAATATGTTATGTTCCCTAGCGATGAGAACCATGCCCGGTGCTTAAGGAAACATTTAATAAATGTTTTCCACTTGCATTGCCAATATTGCGAAATACAAATTATCTCGCGTGTGTGTAAACTCTGTTTCTGCATGCCACCCTGTCTTTTATAACTAGATGTCTGTGAGAGCTCCTCTTTTTTCATGCAATTCCTGCTGTTACTATTGGGCTTTTTTGGTGGAGGAGGGAGGAAAGGAGATCGAGCTTGTATGGGGTGTCAGTGACTAATGCAAATTTTGGAATTCTCGATGTCAGAGTCCACAAGTCTGACTTGTAAATTGAACTAAATGCACATTAACCTTGAAGTATAATATTTATATGAATAAATTTGTATTTTTAGATGATAGTTTGTTAGCATTCCAACTGTCAAAGAGGCCCAAGGAATGCCTGCCATGTTTTCTTGCTACTACTGCCATCAAAAAAACGTCTTCAACAAATGTTTCATCTTCTCCCACTAGAAAGCAAATTGAATTCAATATGCAGGATCAAGGATTTGTACTCTTCCTTAATTCTTAGGATTCCTTCATTTCCATGTCATAAATTCTGAAGCTGCGTGAGAGTTACTTAAAAAAGAAAAACTGGGAGTGAGGATGATATCTTGTAACTGGTAGGCCTTATCTGCCACAAAGGCCTGGTTTTCAGAGTGATTAAAGATATAATATGATGTAAAATAAAAAAAAATAACTTAAATAATCACCTTGATGAAAATTAAGGAAAGATTTACCGACAAGATACAGATTTCCTTATAACTACATCCCTCTGAAGCCGTAGCGGGAGCCCTCATGCCTTCCTTAAAAGGCGACTGGACATCTCCCCAATCCTCCTTTTGAGCATCTCAGTCTGTTTTGAACTTGATCATTTATGCATCCACATGTATTTTCTTCAAGTAAAATACCATTTATTCAGAATAGAGGTGCCCCGATCTGGCTGTTCGTGATTATCTTCAGAACCAGCGGTGCTTGTTGCAGAAATTTCAAGCCAGGGCTATAAGGAGGGATCATCATCACTCTGTAACTTGAACAGTCTCACAAGTGTTCCTGCTGCCTTTTGTTAAGCAACTGTTATATGATGATAAAGGGACAGCTGGATGGCTCAGGAGATAGAACATTGGACTCAGCTTCAGGAAGATGTGAATTCAAACCTTATTCTGTGTGACCATCATCAAGTGACATAATCTGGTCTTGAATAATCCACTGGATAAGGAAATGGCAATCCCCCTCCCCATCCTACTCCAGTATCTTTTCCAAAAAAAACCCCAAAAACCGTGGACAATATTGGTGTGGCTTGGTTTGCAGGGTCATGGAGAAGCATACATGACCAAATGGCAAAAGAGATAATAACAATTGGCATTCACAGGGTGCTTGAAGGTTCACAAACAATTAACAATGATTATTATGTTTTCTTGTAACAAATAAAATAACAGATGTAGGTTGAGATAAAGTGACTCACCCAGCTCATGAGTCTCTGAAGCTGAATTTGAACTTGGCTCTTCATGACTCTAGGGGAAACAACCCAGAAGTTCTAATTGTAAGGTCCTTATTCCTATAAGTAAAGGCAAGTTTTATTTTTTACTTTTTCTATTTTTTAATAAAAACAGAGTGATGGGAGGGTCATGAATTAGCAATAGGGGGATTGGACAAGGCCTTTTGATAGATGTGAATCTTGGGAAGTGACCTGATGCAGCTATGGTTTCTAACGGTAGGAGTGAAAAGGTAGAACGTTCTCTGTGAAAAAAGCAGATAAGGCTGTTGGATTGGAATATGGAAGGCAGGAAGGAGAATAATGTCCCATCAGGCCAGTGATAGACAGGAGCCTTCCAAGCCAAAGTCCATGTTTTAGCCTAGACACAATGGAAAACCAGCAGGGCAGTGACAGACTTGTGCTGATGAAGGAAGACCATTTCTGCAGCTATGGAGAGGACAGATTATGGAAGAGAAGAAACTGGATGCAAGGAGACCAATGAAGAAAAGCCATTGAAATTCTGTGGGTGAGAGGCGAGAGCCTGGACTAGCATAGTTGTCCTAAGATGGGCGAGGAGAAGCATGCTAGTACTATGGAGAAGAGAGGGTGGTGACAGACAGGAGTCGCCTGCTGCTCAGAGGGAAGGAGACCTCCAGTACCTAGAGGAGAAGAGACAGGACCAGCTGTGCACCGGGAGGCTTCCTGAGGACAGAAATCTGGAGAACTCTGGGCCAGAGAATCCCAAGGAAAGATCTGTGATATACATACTAGAGATTACGTGAGACAAAAAGCTTAGGAAAGAAAACCAACAGAAAGCTAGCTCCCCAGTAGGTAAATGACCAGAAAGCATCATAAAAAGCAAAGAAAGAATGAAAATCAAAGTCCAAAATAGAATGATCAAGTATTCATTACTTGGAAAATTAAACACAATTGTTCAATGAGAGAAAAAAATCTCTGGAGCTTCCAGAAATCAAAGAACAATGGCAGGAAAATACAGAATAAATCCAAAAGAAAAATAAACCATTTAAAGGAATTAATGACTGTCAGAAATAAGCTCAATTCAAAATTCACAAACATGCACACATATGCATACATACTAACAAACACACACTACAAAATATGAAAAATTGAATATAGATGATAAATTTCTTCCCAGAAAATAAAGACTCCAAGGGGGAGAATAATAGATTGGGAACACAAAAACACTGAAATGGAGGGAAAAAAAATTGGTGAAAGAAAAGCAAAAGTCACCATTGTTTAAAGAACAAATGATTTTTTTTTAATAAGACAAAGTAACCAGCCTTGAAGACAAGATGCACAGAGATAACTTACATAAATAAGCATTATATATTGTTAAAAACACACCAAAACCAATTTTATTAATGTAGAAAAAACTTATGACAAAATACAATGAAAAAGTAATGGTAAAAATGAAAATACAAAATAGACATAAAAATCATATGTGTGTATGTAAATATATATACGTATATATATACATATACACAGCTATATACATACGTATATAGATACACATTCATATATTTGCTGTGGGAAAAAAACAAATAAACTTAGCAAAGCTTTCTCAATGAATATTGAGTAAAGCAAGAATATCCCTCTCCCCTCTTTGTTATTCAGCCTAATTCTAGACATGCTAGAGATAACCAAAAGACAAAAGAAAAAAAAAAGATACAATTGGATATTGACAAAGAGAAGACACACTTTTTCCAGTTTGTTGACAACTTGATGGTTTAACTAGAAAACCCTAGAGAATCAGTACAGAGATAATTGAGACTCAGAGGGAATAGCTTCAGTAGTAGTATACAAAACACTTTGAAAAGAAAATCATTTCTATATAGTTATAACAACTTGTAGGAAGAAATAGGGAGATCTCATTTAAATCACTTCTAAATGTACGAAATATTTGGGAGGCAATCTACAGAGATTCTCAAAGATTTTATAAGAATACAATTGCAAAGACTATTTTAAGAAATAAAGAAAACTTAAGTAATTGAAAGGATGGTCATTACCGATAGTCATTACTACATAAATACAATAATAATAATGAAATATATAGAGCTAATTTCCTGATTAAGTACTATTTCAATTGACCTATCAAGAGGATAAGCATATTATAAAGCCTAAAAAATTAATACTAAGATTCATTTCGAGTATCATAAGTCTAGAATGTTAAGGGAAAATAAGTGAATGTGTGACCAACCTTTTATTGAATGTCTAGTGGACTAAAGCTTCTATACCCTCATCAAGGGAAAACAAAGCAACAGTGAATCCAAAGGAATGAATGAAATATATCATTTCTAGATATCAAACACTGTTATGTAATTATTAAAACTACTTTGTCCTGTTTAGAAAAAAATCTAGCTGGAATAAATAGCAAATGAATTCATTAACTGAGAGATTGATCAACCAAAGAATATGAATTGCTAAGAAGTCCTCATTTGTCAAGAATTGATGGGCAAACTGGAGAACAGTTTGGCAGAAATTAGATTTAGACCGATTTTAAATGCTAAACTTCAAGTAGATTCTTCTTGTTATTGAGTTGTTTGAGTCATGTTCAATTCTTTATGACCCATTTGGGGTTTTCTTGACCATGATAGTGATTTGTCATTTCTTTCTCTAGCTCATTTTATAGATGAGGAAACTGAGGCAAATGGGGTGAAGGGTCACATAGCTGGTAGGGCCTGAGGCTGGATTTGAACTCAAGTCCTAACTGTAGTCTTGGCACTTTATCTACTGCACCACCTACTTTCCTTTTTGAAATTTTTACAACCTTAATATGAAATCATTTAAAGAACAAAATAATAACTTAGAAGAGAACAAATTCAGGTACATTTCACAGCTTTGGCATGAAGTATAAAATGGATAATTAAATTTAGTGAAATTGAAAAGCTCTTGCCGAAAGGAAATAATTAAAGGGAAACCGTCAACTAAAAAAGAAAAAGCTTTTTACCTAATATCTCTGTTACATAGTATTTATACTAATTTTTCTTGAAAGTTTGATAGAATTTTCCAATAAGATCTATCAGAATCAGGAGCCTCCCATCTCCGCCAGCTCCTGCCCTTTCAAAGCTTTGGTAGCTTCCTTACAGCTAGTTTTATTTTATTTTTTTAAGATAGGATTATCCAAGAACTTAATTTGGTCTTCTATTATTGGGACTTTTAAACTTATTTTAAACACATTTCTTTAATTTTTTAACATATTTAAACATATTTCTTTAATTTTATTTCATTATTCATTTAATTGTAATTTTATTTCATTAAACTTATTTAAACATATTTCTTCTATTTCTTTAGTGTTTACAATATTATTAGGATATAACTATATATAAGTTGTTATGTACAAACATACCATTTTATAAATATATATGTTTCAGTATATATACTAACATGTTGCACATATAAATCTATATCTTTATTTATTTCTGCTTTTTTGTTATCTTGCTTTGTTTTCTATTTTGTTGGTTTGAATTTTTCCCCTTTATAATTTGACCAAAGGTTTATCAGTTTAGTCTTTTGAAAGAAATAGCTTTTAGCTTTGTGGTGTTTGTTGTTGTTCAGTTGTGTACATGTCTTTATTTCCTTATGGACCTTTCTGTTCTCCACTGTGGTGTTCTTCTTGTTCTATAATATAATCGTTCTCTGTGAGCAGGTTTCTTGGGGAGGTTTTCTGGAGGCAGCCTTAGTTTCAGTTCAGAGTAATAATCACTCCAAATGCAGCCAGGAGTTAAAATCCAGTCCTTTATTGTGTCCTTCAAAGTCTTGAGCTTCAGCCCCTCGCTCCCTCCGAATGTCTTCAGCCAGCACAAAGGTGGAAGATGGAATGAATCTGTCTCTGCCCCCGAGAGTGGGCTTCTGGGTCTGGCCCTGAGAGCTTCTTGCTTATATGCTGTACACTGAGTACACACCAATCATTATATCACTGGGAAACCATTATTTGTTGTGGGATTAATTCAATTCTAAACTAGATTTAAACATTGTCTCCTCAATTCCACTTAGTACCTTGTTTCAAGTTCTGGCCCATAACTTCTCCTTGTAGGATTAAATCAATCATACTGAACTAGGTTAAATTAGATAATTATTGTCTCTATCAATTCTAATGACTTAACACTTTGTAAGGATTCCAACACTCTACTATCTTCTGAAGTCTTTCTAAAAGGCTCATATTTGTTGTTTCCGTGATGCTATTTATCCATCTCATAGATGTTCTTCCATCCCCTTCTTCAATCTTTCCCAACATCAACGTGTTTGCCAGTGAGTCCCATCTTCTCATTTCGTAGCCAAATTATTTAAACTTCAGCTTCAGTATTTATCCTTCCAGTAAGTAACCTGAATAAAATTTTTCTAAGTTTTGATTTATTTGAAGGTGTTATCCAAGGGATTCTTCAAGACTTTTCCAAAACCACAACTGAAAACTATTAATTCTGTGGTGCTCACATTTTTTAATAGTGCAACTTTCACAGCCATATATTGCAAATGGAAAAACCATAGCTTTGACTCTACGGATCTATGTTGACAAGGATGTTTCTGCTTTTTAGTATTATATCCAGATTGTCATAGCTTTCCTTCCAAGGAGCAAGTATCTTTTAATTTTGTCACTGCAGTCACCATCTGCAGACATCTTTGAACCCAAGAATATAAAAACTGACATAGCATCCATTTCTTCTCCATCTGTTTGCCAGGAAGGGACAGGAGCAGTTGCCAATGATTTATTTTTTTTTTTATGTTAAGCTTTGAGTAAGCTTTCATAGTCTTTCTTTTAGATTATCTATTTTTATTCTAATTTATAAATATTTCCTTCTTGTGCTTATTTTTGTCATGTTGCTTCATCATTACCATTCTCTTTCATATGCCTATTGTTTGTATGATTATTTTTTTCTTTTAACCCTCATTAGGATTTCATTTCTGTCTCCATTTTTTTATTTGAACTTTCTGAAGTGATCACTATTTTTATTGTTATTTGTAGTGTTCTCAGTTGGTTTTCTGGAGGTCTTGGAGCGGATCTTCGTTTCAGTCAAGTAATCACCACAAGAAAAGCCAGGGGTTAAAGTCTAAATCCTTTATTATCTCCTTCATAATCTAGTTTCCTTGCCCGGGGCCCAGCTAGCATTCTTGAGAGTCTTTCAGACTGGCCTTGGTCTCAGTTTGGGGAGCATGAGGACAGGCCAGCCACCAAGGTGGTGAGAGGTGAAGTGAATCTCTCTCCATGGCTCCCAGAGCTTGAGTTCCCACCTCCAGTTTGCTTGTCTTCTCTGGCTCTGACCCTGGCTGAGTTTGTCCCAGCTTATATGCTCTATTCTAATTACATTATCATAGGTGTGAATCTTGTAGAACTATATTAAGTACTAAGTACACGCACTGAACTAGAGAACTATTAATCCCCATGCTAAACTAGATAACCATTGCCTCACCAATTCCATGAACACCTTGTAAGAATCCTTGTTTCAAGTACAGAGTTCTGGCCCATAACAGTTATTGCCTATAAAGGATATGTTTATTAATTTGTTTTTTATATTTACATAAATATACACATACATACACATATATGTATGCATATACACATATACATACACGCATGTAGAGAAAGATATATAGATATCTATCTACATATTTTATCGACTGGTATCATAATGGTTGATTTTGTAAAAGTGTCATTCGGTACTGAGAAATATAAGTACATTTTGTGACATATAAAAAGTTCAAGAGATATAATTCCTGGATAATTGTTTTATTAATAGTGGTGGCAATAATTAATAAAAGGGAATCAATGAAACCCTTGAATGCCAAAGACCCCTCAATGGAACCCACTTAATACTTATATAGCCCTGGACGAGTGGTTGTTTCTGAGGGTGCAAATCAACTCTGATTGATCAAAATTAATAAGATAATGAACATTATAATGAGAAATGGACCTAATCTAATGAAGGTTTGGGTACTGACTCTGATCACTTAAGTCTTGGTCAAAAAGACATCTATATTCCTATAACCTGTCTAACAAAAGGGAAGATTCTAATTTTCCCAGACCTAAAACACAATGGACCAGAATCTATCAATTCCCTTAAACTAAAATTTGTTTATCCTCTGAACAGAATTGAATTTTCCTTCTCAGTATCAGCTCTGTACTTTAAAGACTGCCTGAATAACCTACAGGAACAGATTTCTGAATAAAAAAATAAAAAGGGGGAAAACCTTGGTCCTAATTCAATATAAAGTTATTAATACAAGAGAGAAATAATCATTTCTCTCAGTTAATGATCCATTCAGAAGGTACTATTATAAGCCTTTTAATGCTTGCTTTGCCAACAATTCTGAAAATTCTACATTTTCTTTTTTGCTTTATTTTTATGCTAGATTTATCCAAAAGTGAGAGAGGGTTTTTAAAAAGTCTACCATTATTATATTATATTATCTATGTCTTCTGCACAATTCAGTTTTTTTTCTTTTATGAGTTTGGAAGATAAAGTATTTAGGACAAAGAAATTTGATATTGCCATTGATTTATTGTCTATAGTTCCTTTCATCACATTATAATTTCTTTGTTTTTGTCTTTTATTGTTGTGAATTTTTGCTTTGCTTTGACAGAATCATTGTACCTCTTTTTTGAATTCACGTCTGATAATAATAAATTTTATTGAAACCCCTCATTTTCATTCTGAGCATGTCTTTGCTGTTTGCACATATTTCTTGTGAAATTGTAGGATTTTGTTTTATCTTTTTAATTTGTCATTCTTTTTCATTTTGTTAGATGGCTTAATCCATTCAGCATTAAATTAAGACAGAATCAAATTGATACATTCTTTCATTTGATCACATTTTTGTTTCTGTTTCTAAATTAGGATTTTTTCTCTTTTTTTAAATAAAAGGACTGTACTTCATTTCTTCAGATATCTTAGTACATATATTTAAAAACTTAAAAATTATTTTGGTCCAATGTTCTAAGCTGTCAAAAACTTTTAAAAAACTGAACCTTACAGTATATTCTCTATCTCTCCCACCTTTGTGTCAGTTACAAATCTTATAAGGATATATGCTATTTTGACCTTTTTCAGTTCATTCACTTAATATATACTGTATAAATATATGTAAATATAAATACATATATATATATCACATATATGAATGCACACATACAAACACATTCATAAACATACACATATATACATATATATCACAAACATATATACAAAAATATACATAATTTCAGAGTGTGAAGGGACTTCACAAGATAGCAGTTGTCAGCTGTGAGAGAAACAGGGACAGCGACAAAAGGCAGAGAGAGCGAGAGAGAGAGATCGATTTAATGAGAGGACTTTTAAGCATTCCTGATGAAAAGATCAGAACTAAATAGAAAACAGAAAAGTCAAAAGAAATATAAAGAGTAAACATGAAAGATTAAATAAAGTTGCAGTTTACATTATTATTAGGGAAGACGATAATTGTATAAGTCTTAAGAACTTTATCATTATTAGGGCAATTAGAGTCTATACAGATAGAGGGCATGAGTGTGAGTCAGTTTTGTTGGAATGATCTCAAAAGAAAATTAAGGGATAAAACAGAGGTCTGCATTGGGAGAAGGGGAAAGGAAAATGTCAAATAAGGGAAATTTTCTCCCATAAAAGTATACAAGGACAAACCTTTCTAGTAGAGGCAGAAATGGGGAATGGTGATGATTAGTGGTAAACCTTGAAACTTCACACACACACACACACACACACACACACACACACACACATCCAATTGGCTGTGTTAAATCTATTTTATCAATAGGGACATGGGCAAATAGGCAATAAGAGTAAGGGAGAGGGGAAGGTGCTGAAGGGATGGCAGATTAAGGGAAGCAGTGTCAGAAACAAAAATAGCTGAAAATGGGGTTGAGAAAATAGTCATCATAATTGGGAATGGGAATGGGATAATCTCACCCATAAAGCAAAAGTAGATAGCAAAATGGATTAGATACCATAATACAACAATGTGATGTTTACCAGAGACATTTGAAACAGAAACAATAGAGTTAAAATGCTTCAGCTGGAATAAGAAAGGCTTCAGCAACCATGATCTCAGACAAAGCAAAGGCAAAAAAAAAAAAAAAAAAAAAAAAAAAAAAATTAATTAAATTAAAAAAAAGGAAAATACATTTTGCTAAAAGTTACCATAGATAATGAAGCAATATCAAAAAACTTTTAAGTTTCTCTGATAAAGGCCTCATTTTTCATATATATATATATATAAGTTAATGAGTCAAATTTATACAAATTAAATGCCGTTCTCCAATTCATAAATGCTCAAAGTACATGAACAGACATTTTTCAGAAGAAGAAATCAAAGTTATCTCTACTCACATAAAAATATTCTAAATCACTGTTTATTAGAGGAAGTCAAATTAAAACAAATCTTGATGGACCACCTTATACCTCTCAGAAATGACACATGCTGGAGGAGATAAAGGAAAATTATGTGCATTAATAAACTTGGTAGAATTTGTGGACTTGTCCAGTGATTCTGGAGGTCAATTTGGGACCATGTCTAAAAGATTATAAAACTACCTTTTGCTCCTCCTGCTACTAATGTACTAGTACTAGTACTAGTAATGCTACTACTAGGTCTGTATCTCAAAACAATAAAATAAATAAAATGAAAAAAGACTTCTGTGTACAAAGATATTTAGAGTAAGTCTATTTGTGATTGCAAAGAATTAGACATTGAAGGCCTTATTCACTAAGCAGCTTGCAGCATATGAATAAGTAATGACAAGGGAGGGATGGATTCAGACAAACATGGCAAGACCTATATGAACCAATGTAAAGTGAAGATCATTGTGCACAATAGCAGCAATCTTGTAATGATGAGCAATTGTGAAAGACTTGGCTGCTCTGATCAATACAGTGATCCAAGGCCTCATGATGAAAAACACCATCCACCTCCAGAGAGAGAACCGGTGAATTGAGCGCAAATTGACGTATAGTAATGTTGATTTCTTTTTACTTTATTTTGCGTGATATGGGTTAGATGGAAATGTTTTGCATGACTTTGCATGCATCATTGATATCATTTGCTTGTTTTCTCAATGAGAAAGAGGGAGAAAATTTGGAACTCAAAATAAAAAAAAAGAATGTTAGAAAATAGTTATTGAAAAGAATTCAGTCATATGATACGTGTACATCTTGTATATCCTAGGAGTGATCATCTAAACCATTGTTTTACTTCAGCTGCTGGAGAGTTCCCCCTTCCCCTTCTATTTTTCTTGTCTAGATATGACCTAAAATTTCCCAGAAGTTTCATTTCAAGCTAATGTTCTTGATTTTATTTTCTAATTAAATAGTAGTTCCCTTTTCTGTCCTTGAGTTGGTTTCATTTAATTGATAAGACAGGATTTTTTTCCCCATGTAATTAAATTTGGGCTAATTTAAATTTCTTTGACACAAAATTATTAGGCAATTTCAGTACATTTTTTACTTTGCTATTTTTGGGTAACAAAGTGTCTTCTGCCTATTTAACTATAACCTAACTCTTTAGCTGTATATTATTATTCATGCAAAACCAATCATATGCCATATTTTTTATTACTAAAATGTTAAAATTTTAAAATACATTCCTTTTGAAAGTTAAGGAAAAAAAGATAAACATTTAAGAAATTCTCCTTCTCTCTTTTACTTCCAGATGTTCCATGGAAGAGAGCCAGAAGAAAAAGGAACTAGCTCTCAAAACCCAGATGAGAACAGTGAAAACCAGTTAAATGATGTGCAAGATTTTATTTTTTTAAATTGCCATGGATTGCATTTATATGCACTGGAAGATTCCCAATGCTATAGCTCACTTAAAATATGTATTTTGTCCAAGAATTTTATTATAGATATGTCTCCACTTAAGAATTGTACACAATTAATTAAATTGGATCTTCATTCAAATCAGGTAATGGTGAATTCAGACCTATGTTTGGAAACATATTATCTCAACAGAATTTTATGTAAATACTTTTAATGTTTCAAGATTCCTTATATTAACTTTTATTTTAAAATGTAAGGCAATATAGATTTTGCTATTTTAATTTTATATTCATTATTTAACTACTTACATTTAAATTAATTTTGAATCTTTAATTCTATACTTAAAATAGGTTGAAAAGTTTGAAAGCCTCTTCCTTTCAATCCCCTCCTGTTCTCTCTGTTTTTTTCTTTTTTCTCTCACTTGCCCTATGCTCCCCTCACCTGTCCTGTCCTGTTGTTTGATAGGAATAAGGACTGGACCCATGATTTTATTGACATGTGGAATTTCCAGATGAGAAAACTCATTCCACCAGTTTAGCTTGAACCTTTTTTCTACAATTTATATTCCTAGAAACTGCCCAGAAAACCGAGACCATACACACAATGTGTGTGAGAAGCAGGTCCTCTTGTCTTGGAGTTTACCTCCAACTCTTGCTGTATCAGGCTTTCCTATATAACACAAAGTCCTTAATCTTGGGGTGGGCACCATGGAAAGAACACTTGCTTGGGAATTTAAGGGTCTCCTATTTTTACTCCTCCTAGGATCCTGGCCATCAAAATGGGTGAGTCCTTTGGCCCCCTTCTCTCATTTTTCCCATCCCTTACATTATTCAGCCTGTGATGGTCTGGGATGGGGGCAGAGGGTGCTTACTTCCACTGGCTTAACGTTCTGAGTTGCAGCTCAACCTCCCAGAGTTCTTCTCCATATTAGCTGAGTCACAAGTACTCCTCTGACTTTATTGCTCTGAGATTATATGGTACATCCCAATATGTTGTGTTTTCAAGATACAGTACCATTTCTTAAATTGCCTTCTGACTTATTTTTTACATTGTTCTCAAAAGCCTGCCATTGCTATCTTTCTTTCTCTATGTAACCGAAATATAATGTAAAAAACAAGTGACTGCTAGCATGTGTCCATTTGAGATAATTATTAGCCTTTCTCTAATTAATTTGAGCTTTGAAATAATCTTCAATTTTCCAAGAATCTCTTTTTCCAAAAGGACAGCAAAATGGCCTCCGTGTTGCATTTACTTTCCTAAAACATTCCATTAGAGAAGCAGGCATTTTAGCATAAAATACAGTCTTTCAGGAACAATTGAAAATCAGTTTAAAAACAAAAATAAAACATAAAAAAATTAATTTTGCCTTGAAAAAAATGAGGATTTCACATCCTGATCTGGAGTACTAATTGCTCCCAAAGTCAATTGGATCAATCTAGATGCGAGCTCTGTGTTTCTAGGGCTGCCTAGACATTCCAGTACCAGGTCCCTAACTGATTGCTCTCAGGATTGATTGTAAAGTCTTGGAAGGTTGGGACTGCTCCCTTCCTAACACTGTGCTTGGCACAGAGTACTTGCTTTATAAAATACTTCTTGAGTATTTGTAGTCACATAAAATACTAGTTGGAAAGGTGATTTCTAAGGAATAAATGAAGCATGGTTTTACTATAAATTTAGATACTGCATCTATTTCCAGATCTCAACTTTTATTTGTGCATATGTAGGTTTTTATGAAACTTCTTTGTATAAAAAGGTAAGATAGGTATTGTTTTTTCCTATTTTTCTCCCTTTTGTAACTAATGTTCTGTTAACTAATGTTCTATTCAAAAGTCTACTTTCATAGATAAAAATGATCAAATTCTGTATATTTTCAATGATTATAATATACACAAATTCTTTCTCAAAATTTTTAAAATTTTTTTTTCTGTTTTAAGTGGTTTCATGTAAGTTTCAGGTGCTTTCCACCCTCAAAAATAAAATAATCCAGTTTATCTAAGCTCTTATTGACCATAGTTTTATTGTACTATGTACATAGGCTAATCAAGTATAAGTATTTTATAAGCCAAGTCATTGCTGCTCTTGTACATTTTATAGGAAATATGTCATTAAATTAATTTCAAATTTTGTATTTCATTGTTATTTCAGATAAGAATTGTACCAGATGGGACATTTTGGAGTGCAATGAAGCAATTAAAACTTCTATATCTCCATGATAATTCATTTGTAAAACTAAAGAATGTGTGTTCGTTATCGGCCTGCCCGAACCTGATTGCCCTCACTCTGTACGACTGCCCAGTGAGCCTAAAAAAAGGTTATAGACATGTGATAGTTAATAGTATATGGTCACTCAAAATCCTGGACAATTTTGTGGTTTCTGATGAAGAAATAATAGAGAATTGGGAACTTCCTGAAAGATTCAAAACACTTAGCAAACACCTTTTCTGTGATATCACTCCAGTACTGGTAAAGGTGAGCATCTTGTTTTGGCAACCATAGTTGATTATTTTGAATATATACCTAAAGAAATTAGCAGCGACTTCAGTTTTGAACGATGTACTGAAATTATGGAAACTCCAAAGCTATTTTAATCAATTATATAAGGAAACATAAATTATTGAGAATGTTATTAATAGTTTTATAGAAACTATGAAAGTTGTTAAAAGTTTCTGGCTCAAAGAAATCTAATTGGACATAAAAAGAATAGCTTTGAATCAATGAGAATGGAGGATGAAGGAAAAGATAGCACTAATTACATTTAATTCCATTTTACAATATTTTATTAGACCCTTAGTAGGTGTAAGGCATATTGCTGCCTCTTCTTAATTAGCTTTTATTAGTATTTATTATTATTAACTTTGTAAAAATTCATAATGAAATATTTCCACATATAACAGCATAAATAAGAGTTGCTTTTGAAGTCTGTCAGCTATAGTTCATTCTTTTAGAAAAAATTAAAGTTCACCTGTCTTTGCTTTTCTTTTATCTTTTTTGATATCACAAGTATAAATATATTTCTTTAGTCTTAACCTGGTAATAAATAAGCAGAGTCCAGCTGTTATCATGGGAGTTTGTTTTACTAGACTATGGGGTGATATAGTGAGGAATTTCTTTTCAATTCTCTTCCTTTTTCTCCTGCTCCTCCTCCTCCTCTTCCTCCTCTTCCTCCTCCTCCTCCTTCTTTTCCTCCTCTTCCTCCTCCTCCTCCTCCCCATGTTTCTCTCTAAACATATCTTTCCTTATGTCTGTCTACAAATCTGGAGTTTAGGTGTAGATAGAATACAGGAAGACCTTCCCTGCATCCCACAGTCCACCTCCTTAGGCCCTTGGGCCCTCAGGGGCTCCCTGGTTGGATGGAGGGGTCCCCAGCTCGCCAGTTGGTGCACTCCTCCCACCCTGCTGAGCTTCTCCCTCACCCCAGCCCTTTTCCACTTCTTCCATTGGCCCTCAAGTGCCTGAGATTAGGGCCTGTCCCAGCATGGGAGACCCTGAGAGTTCTGGGATGCACCATGAGCTACACACTGTCTCCCCCATTAGAGCCTGAGCCCCTTGAGTTACAGGCTCCCTTTTTCCTCTTTGTGTTCTCAGAACATGACTCAGAGTAAGTACTTTATGAATGCTCCATGATAAACTGTACCTTTCATCATTCACATTCACAAACCAGAATTTGTGCAGTTATTCTCCAATTGATGGATGCTCTTTTGGGTTACTTCAACAAAAAAAGCAGCCATGAACACTTTTTACATAAAGATATTTTCTCACTGTCTTTGCTCTCTTTGTAGTAGAAGACTTACAAGTGGTTTTACTATTTCCAAGGATAGACAAGCATTGGTGACTTTTCACCTTTAGATCCAAACTGTTTTTGAGGTTTGTTAAATCAAGTCCTAGCTCTACCAAGATGAGTCAATATGTTATGTTTATTCTCATATCCATCAAGATTGGCCATTTTTCTTTTTTATTGTCTTTTCCAGATTTCTGGGTGCTCATTGTTTTAATGTGCAATTAATTTATTTGTGATTTGGAACATTTTTTATGTGATTGAAAACTTGATATTCTTTTCATAACTGCCTATCTTCTTTGTCCATTTATCTATTTATATTTGTTTAAAAAATAATAAATATCCTCAAAGATGACAAGTCTATATAGAAAAGTATAC
Organism: Sarcophilus harrisii; assembly: GCF_902635505.1. Classification (NCBI taxonomy): domain Eukaryota; kingdom Metazoa; phylum Chordata; class Mammalia; order Dasyuromorphia; family Dasyuridae; genus Sarcophilus; species Sarcophilus harrisii. The sequence continues at coordinate 3,288,720 of NC_045429.1, forward strand.
TTTAAAGCTTTTAAAAAACAGTTCATAGGTTCTTGTCAATTTTTAACATCACTGATTTTATTTGTGAGTTAAAAATAATGTAATCAAAATTAGCTATTTTGTGTTTTGTGAACCTTTCTATACCTTATTTTGTCAAGAACTCTTTTTAGAGTTATAAAAGATATATCATTCCAAATCTCTTCTAATTTGTTTAAACCTGGCTGTTGTGTCCTGCTTTCTAGAGTCCCCAAGTTGGGGTGATAAAACGTACCATGCTTTCTAGAGCCCCCATGCTGAGGTGATTAAAACATATACTGTCTTAGTGGAGGAGTGATGAGGCGAGACTCTGAGGATGGTGGAAGTATGGAGTCCATTTATCCAAGTTCTTTCTCCTTTATATACCCTCCTACCCTTATGTAACCAAAACAACACTGGGCATGTGTATATACTGCTATTATAAACAACCTGCTGTTGTATATAGATTGATACCTGGTATCGCTCTTCTACCAGGTATCACTCTGCTTCAATCACAGCACAGGTTGTTACCACCTCGGGACTTCTTAGGAAAGTTGAGAAGCCCTTAGGGGAGCCAGGGAGCTGAACCAGACATTGTTAGCAGGTTCCCTCTGGGCTGAAGGGTATTATTATACCTCACCCAGAGTTACCTCACCCAGAGTTTCCTCACTGTTTGTGGCCCTCTGTAACTGACTTTTTATATTTAGATCATGTATGTTTTTGGAACTTGTTATGGTATATGCTGTGAGATGTTAGTCAAAACCTAGTTTCTGCCAGAATTTTACAATTTAACCAGCAATTTAAAATAAAATTCTGTAATTCATATAGCAGACATATTTATCTATAGAATTGAACTTTAAAGCCTTTAAAAAACAGTTTCTAGGTCCTTATCAAATTTTAACATCATTGATTTTATTTGTGATTAAAAAATTAATCAGACTTGGGTATTTTGTGTTTGGGAATCTCGCTATATCTTATTTTGTCAAGAACTCTTTCCAGAGTTATAAAAGATATCTCATTCCAAATCTCTTCTAATTTGTTTAATACCTGACTTTTTATATTTAGATCCTGTTATATTTAGATGCTTTTGGATATTATTATGGTTTATGGTGTGAATGTTAGTCGAAACCTCATTTCTGCCAGAATTTTCCAATTTAATCAGAAACTAAAAAAAATTTTCTACTCAAATAAATGTTTCTCTCTTTTATTATTTTTGTGAAGTGTTCCAATCATGCTAATTTTCTCCTGAATTTTATGTACTTATTCTGTTCAGTTAGGATTCTGGCTTTTAATGTTTCAATTATGCTTGATGATTATTTCTTTGTAATATAACTTAAGATAGAAATGTCCACCTCACTGCACCAGGCTACCACAAAATTCCTGAGTGTGGCCAAACTATATTAAAATACAGTTTGAAAATATCTACAGGATTAAAAAATAATACAAAAAAGATAATATTAATTCTTATTTATGGCATCACCCTTTCTGTGTACCTTTCTGTGTATCCATTTTGACTTTATCTTTTTATAGCCTGTGAGATATTTTTCTATACCTAGTTTCTGCCTTATTATTTTCTAGTTTTCCCAGCATTTTTGTCAAATAATAATTTGTCCTAAAAGCTTGAGTTTTTGTGTTTATTTCTACGAGTTTATTCTAGAATTTATATTCTAGATTTTTATGATCATTTGCTATTGTATATTAGATACCTAATCTATTCCACTGATCCACCATTCTGTTTCTTAGTACCAGATTGTTTTAATAATTATCACTTTATAATATAGTTGGAGGTCTAATATGGCTAGCTATCTTTCTTCACTCTTTTTGCATTGATTCTCCTGACATTTTTGATGATCTGTTCTTCCAGATGAATTTTGTTATTTTTTTCTAACTGCATTAAAGAATTGTTGCTAGTTTAATTAATATAGTGCTAAATAAATACATTAATTTAGGTATAATTGTCATCTTTATTATATTGGTTCAGCCTACCCATGAGAAATTGATATTTAATTAATCCTGATCATTACTGATTAGAGAACTGCAAACCATAACAACTTTAATGTACTTCCTTGCACCCTATCTTATTGACTAATATTTAAAAAAAGAGAAAAAAGTAATTATTATATTCCTTTGTATATTGTTTTCTTGGCTTTGTTTACTTGATTCTCCAATTCATAGAGCTCTTTCCATCTTCTCTGTATACATTATTTCTTACATCACAGTAATATTACATTACGTTCATGTAACACAATTTGTTTACTCATTTCCCCCATATGGTCATTGTCTCTGCATCCAATTCCTAGCTATCCCAAAAAGTGCTGCTACAAATATTTTGGAAAATACGGGGTGTTTTTCCCCCATAGGGTATAAGCACAGTAATCCAGTCTTTAGTTCATAAGATAAACTTGAGCCACTTAATTTTGCATATCTTGAAATTGCTTTTTTGCAAAATAGTTGTGCCTTTTCATACTAACATCAACAATGGATTAGAATGCTTATCTTTCTGTGAACCCTTCAAAATTGACTGTTGCTATTTTTTTGTAAATTTAGCAAATTTAGAGGGTGTGAAATAAAAACTCCAGTTGATTTGATTGGCATTTTCCATATGTGACTATGTCCCATTCATAGATAACTAAATCCTGCCTAAAAAATTCATGAGGCACTTGAGAATCACACACACACACACATACACACACACCCTTCATAGATTTAATTAAGAATTGCTCTTTTAAAGAAAGAACTATTTATTATTATTATTTTTGAAAATTTCACTAGCATTTAAATATTTCATTTTTTTAGTTATATGTAAATTCATTTGTGTAGGAATTTGAGTTTCAAATTTTTTCTTCCTCCCTCAAATCCCTCCTCACCAAGACAGCAAGAAATTTGACATAAGTTGTACATGTAGAATCATTTTAAACATTTCCATATTAGTCATGTTATGAAAAAAAATCGGAACAAAAGGAAAAAACCATGAGAAAAAAAGGTGAAAATAGTATGCTTTTTTTTTTTTATTATAGTAACTTTTTATTGACAGAATCCATGCCAGGGTAATTTTTTTACAACATTTTCCCTTGAACTCACTTTTGTTCCGATTTTTCCCTCCCACCCTCCACCCCTTCCCCTAGATGGCAAGCAGTCCTATATATATTGAATATGTCCTAGTATATCCTAGATACAATGTATATGTGCAGATCCAAACAGCTTTCTTGTTGCACAGGGAGAATTGGATTCAGAAGGTAAAAATAACTCGGGAAGAAAAACAAAAATGCAAACAGTTTACATTTATTTCCCAATGTTCTTTCTTTGGGTGTAGCTGCTTCTGTCCATCATTGATCAATTGAAACTGAATTAGGTCTCTTTGTCAAAGAAATCCACTTCCATCAGATTACATCTTCATAAGGTATCGTTGTTGACATATATAATGATCTCTTAGTTCTGCTCATTTCACTTAGCATCAGTTTATGTAAGTCTCTCCAAGCCTCTCTCTGTATTCATCCTGCTGGTCATTTCTTACAGGACAATAATATTCCATAACATTCATATAGAGTGGTAATAATTTCAATTTCATCATCTGAAAATTGTTTGTTCATATCCTTTGACCATTTATCAATTGGAGAATGGCTTGGTTTCTTATAAATTAGAGTCAGCTCTCTATATATTTTGGAAATGAGGCCTTTATCAGAACCTTTAACTGTGAAGATGTTTTCCCAGTTTGTTGCTTCCCTTCTGATCTTGTTTACATTAGTTTTGTTTGTACAGAAGCTTTTTAATTTGATGTAATCAAAATTTTCTATTTTGTGATCGATAATGGTCTCTAGTTCGCCTTTAGTCACAAATTTCTTCCTCCACAAGTCTGAGAGATAAACTATCCTATGTTCCTCCAATTTGCTTATAATCTCGCTCTTTATGTCTAAATCATGGACCCATTTTGATCTTATCTTGGTATATGGTGTTAAGTGTGGGTCCATGCCTAATTTCTGCTATACTAATTTCCAGTTATCCCAGCAGTTTTTGTCAAATAATGAATTCTTATCCCAAAAGTTAGGATCTTTGGGTTTGTCAAACACTAAATTGCTATAGTTGACTATTCTGTCCTGTGAACCTAACCTGTTCCAATTATCAACTAATCTATTTCTTAGCCAATACCAAATGGTTTTGGTGACTGCTGCTTTATAATATAGTTTTAGATCAGGTACAGCTAGGCCACCTTCATTTGATTTTTTTTTTTCATTAATTCTTTTGAGATTCTTGACCTTTTATTATTCCATATGAATTTTGTTGTTATTTTTTCTAGATCATTAAAATATTTTCTTGGAAGTCTGATTGGTATAGATTAAATGAAAATAGTATGCTTTGATCTTCATTCTGGAACATATTTCTCTCTCTGGGTGTGGATGACATTTTCTATTTCAAGTTTAATGGAATTGTCTGGGATCATTGTATTGCTGCGAAGAGCTAACTCTATCATAGGTGATCCTCACATAATCTTGCTGTTACTGTATACAATATTCTCCTACTTCTGCTCACTTCACTCAGCATCAGTTCATGTAAGTCTTTCTAGGCTTTTCTGAAATTATCCAGCTTATCATTTCCTATAAAACAATAATATCCCATTACATTCATGTACCATAATATATTGAGCCATTCCCCAATTGATGGGCATCCACTCAGTTTCCAATTCTTTGCTGCCATAAAAAGAGCTGCTGCTTTTTTGCACCTTGAGGGTCCTTCCTTCTTTTGCACATCTTTTATGATCTCTTTGTCAAAAAGATCCAGGGGTGAGATTGGATCAAAGGCTGTGCACAGTGTAATAGCCCTTTGGGTATAGTTCCAAATTACTCTCCACAATGGTTGGATCCTTTCACAACTCCACCAATAAACATTAATATTCCAGTTTCCCCACATAATTTCCAAAAACATTTATTATCTTTTCGTGTTATCTTTGCCAAGTATGAAGTGATACCTCAGAGTAATTTTAATTTGCATTTCTCTAATAAATTGTGATTTAGAGAATTTTTCCAAATGAATATAGAATGGCTTTAATTTCTTCATCTGAAAATTATCTGTTCATAGACTTTGACCATTTATCAATTTGGGAATGACTTGTAGTCTTATAAATTTGACTCACTCTTGTTAAGGACCATGCCTAGGTGGAGGGGCAGGTCAATTCTCCGAGAGCCTCCACAGCTGTGGATCATAAACCTTGAAGGAGTTGCAAAGCTGCCTTAGCAGAAGTTCCTTGTGGATTGGGAATGAAATAAATTGGAGGCAGAGGGAAGAGGAGAGAGGTCAGCCAATGCAATGGTCTCTTGGTGGGGAGGTCAGAGAAAAGCAACTGCCTCTGTCTCCTTGTATCACTATTATCCTCTCACATGAAGAGATCCATTCTATAGGTCTGAGTTAGACCTCCAGCAGCCACTGACAGGTGGCTCCCATATCACAACACACTCTATTTTATATATTTTAGAAATGAGGATTTTTAGATTTTTTTTTTTTTTTTTTAGAAATACTGGCTTTAAAAATTGTTTCCCAGCTTTTTGCTTCCCTTCTAATCTTGGCTGCATTGGTTTTGTTTGTGTAAAACCTTTTTAAATTAATGTAATCAAAATTATCCATTCTGCATTTTATAATTTGTCCTATTTCTTGTTTAGTCATCAATTCCTCCCTTTTCCAAAGATCTGATAGGTAAACTATCCCTTGGTTGACTAATTTGCTCATTGTATCACCCTTTATGTTTAAACTATGGACCTATTTTGACCTTATCTTGGTATAGGGTGGTAGATGTTGGTCTATGCCTAGTTTCTGTCATATGGTTTTTCAGTTTTCTTAGCAATTTTTGTCAAGTAGTGAGTTCTTATCCCAGAGGCTGGGTTCTTTGGGTTTATCAAGCACTCCATACTCACTGATTATTGTATCTTATGAGTCGAATCTATTCCACTGATCAAGTACTCTATTTCTTAGCCAGTACCAAATGGTTTTGATGACTGCTGTTTTATAATACAGTTTTAGATCTGGTAAGCCATGTTCCTCTGCATTTCTTTTATTAGTTCCCTTCATATTCTTGATCTTTTGTTCTTCCAGATGAATTTTATTATTTTTTTCTAGCTCTACAAAATAATTTCTTGGAAGTTTGATTGGTATGACACTGAATAAGTAGATTATTTGAGATTATAATTGTCATTTTTATTATATTAGCTCAGCCAACCCATGAGCGATTGATATTTCCCAATTGTTCAGACCTGAATTTATTTGTGTGGAAAGTGTTTCGCAATTGTATTCAGATATTTCCTGGGTTTGTCTTGGCCTATAGGTTCCTAAATATTTTATATTGTCTACAGTTATTTTAAATGGAATTTCTCTTTTTATTTCTTGCTGCTGGTCTTTCTTGATAATATATAGAAATGCCGATGATTAATGTGGGTATCTTTTATATTCTGCAATTTTGCTGAAATTGTTAATTATTTAAAGTAGTTTTGCAGTTCATTCTCTAGGATTTTTAAAAATATATTATCTACAATGAATAATAGTTTTCTTTCCTCTTTGCCTACTCCAGTTCCTGCAATTTTTTTCATTTATTAATTGCTAAAGTTAGCATTTCTAAAACGGTATTGAATAATAGTAGTGATAATGAACATCTTTGTTTTACCCATGATCTTATCAAGAATGCTTCTAACTTATCCCCATTACATATAATGCTTGCTAATGGTTTTAGATAGATGCTACTTATCCTTTTAAGGAAAACTCTATGTATTCCTATGCTACCTAGAGTTTTTATTAGAAATGGATGTTGTACTTTGTCAACTGCTTTTTTTTTTTTGCATCTGCTAAGATAATATGATTTCTATTAGTTTTATTATTGATAAGCTCAATTATGCTGAAAGTTTTCCTGATATTGATCAGCACTGAATTCCTGGTATAAATCCTAGTTGGTCACAGTGTATTGTCCTGGTGATAAATTTCTGTAATCTCTTTGCTAATATTTATTTAAGATTTTTGCATCAATATTGATTAGGGAAATTAGTCTATAATTTTCTTTCTCTGTTTTGGCTCTTCCTGGTTTAGGTATCAGCAACCATATCTGTGTCTTAAAAGGAATTTGGTAGGACTTCAAGAAGGAACAATTTAAACAGCTGCAAGTATATTCAGTGTTCTCTCTCTCCACATACATATATGTATAGGACAAATAACTATATATGTATACATATACATGTTACATATGTATGCATGCATACACACATGCATGTATTTATAGATATGTATACATATGCATCTCGGAGACTCATTAATATTGTCTATGCAGAAGCTTTTCAGTTTCATGTGATTAGTTATCTATTTTATCTGTTGTAATTACCATTATATCTTGTTTGGTTAAGAATATAGTTCCTAGTCCTATCTTTGAGAGGTTCACAATCTTTTATCAATTTTTTTTTATCATTTCTTGTGTGATCTTTAATATTAAAATAGTGTATTAAAATAAAATACTATATCCATGTAGAATATATTGTGGAGTGGGGTTTAAGGTATTGGTCTAAACCTAATATTTGCCAGACTGCAGGTTGTTTTTTTATTATTAAATAGGGAGTTTTTCCCTAAGTAATTTATGCTCATCCTAACTTTATCAAACACTGAATTCCGGGGCTTTATTGACTCTCCCTTGTCTAATTGAATCCATTGATTTCTATCTCTATTCTTTAATCTGTACCAGATGGTTTTGATGACTGCTACTTTATAATATAGCTTGAAATGTGAAAATGGTATTTTTCTGTAAGCCTTACTTATTTTCATAATTTCCCTTGTTATTCTAGATCTTTTTTTTCTAAGTTAACTTCATTATTATTTATCAAGTTTTGTAAAGTATCCCTTTGAGAATTTCATTAATATAACATTAAAATAAATTAATTTTGGTAGGAGTGTCATTTTATTTTTATTGGCATAACCCAGAAATGAGCACTGAATATTCCTCCAGCTATTTAGATTGTTCTTTATTTCTTTAAAGGAATAATTTGTAACTGAATATATACAAGTCTTTTGTGTGCTTTTGGAGGTTGATCACAGGTAGTTTATGCATTTTGTCATTATTTCGAATGGAATTTTCCTTTTTATTATTACTTCTTGTGTTTTGTTATTATTTAATAGGAATGATGTTGATTTTTGAAGATTTATTTCGTAATCTGTAACTTTCTTGAAGCTATCTTCTCAATTAACATTTTTATTTGTTTTATAGGATTTTCCAAGTAAACCACCATATTTCCAGAAAACAAAGACAGTTTTATCTTCTAAATATTTTGTCTACTTTTATACCTTTCATTCTTTTCTGTTATTCTTTGCCATCCCTAGTATTGCCTGAACCATATTAAAAATAATGAGGAGTGTGGGAATCCTTGCTTCATTCTAGTATTTATTAAAAATGATTCTACTACCCCATTTCATAATGACTCTTTTTAAAATTTTAGATAGATGCTTTTCATGATATTAAAAAAGATCCTTCTATGCCTATCTTTTTAGGTGAGTTTGTTTAACATAAAAAAGTGTTGTACTTTGTTAGTGACTTTTTTGCATTTATGGAAGTAATCATGTAGTTTTGGATGATTTATTTTTAAATATGATTATGTTGATTGTTTTTTTAATACTGAATTGTCCTTGTATCCTTGATATAAACCCCAGTTAATCATAATTAGTGATTTCTGGATAAATCACTTAACTACTGATAAGAATTTTTATTTAAAAATTTTGAGTCAGTGTTCACTAATTATATTTTTCTTGATTTTGTTATTGATATGGTCTATTATGCTGATAATTTTCCTCATATTAAGCCATGCAGTCTTGGTGTAAATTATACTTAATAATAAAATTCACTTTTGAATCCATCTGATTTTTCTGTTAGGGAGATTATTTATGGATTGTTCAATTTTTTTCTAAGAGAATTGTTTTAAATATTCTATTTCCTGTTCCATTTTTTTTTTTTGTAAATTACCATTTCATTTATATTGTGATACTTATTAGTCTATAATTGGGCAGATGACTAATAATAGTCACTTTAATTCCATCTTCATCGGTTGTAAATTAACTCCTAATTTTTGATATTGGTAATTTGATTTTCTGCTTTCTTTCATTACATCAAATTAACCAGTGGTTTATCTAATTCCGCCCCCGCCCCCATGAAATCCTTTTCTATTTTTATTCATTTGATGGTTTTCTCAACTTTTAATCTCTCCTTTGACTTTCAGGATTTCCAATTTAGTGTTTCATTTGGAGAATTTAATTTTCTTTTTTCTAGATTTTTTAGTTGTATACCTTCTCTCCATGTTAATGTGTTTTATGAAAGTGTTTAGAGATGATGAAAAGTGATGAAATAGGTTTTTCATGATGAAAATGTTGAGATAAAAATTCTCTTTAAATATTTTCTTTGACTACATCTTATATATTTTTGTACATTGCTTAATTTTTTTCTACTTTAAAGATTGTTTTTATAATTTGTTCTTTGATTCATTCATTCTTGGAAATAAATTTAATTTCAATTAATTTTAATCTATGTTTCCACATCCCTTTTCTGAATGTAATTTTAATGCATTATGATTTGAAAAGTATGCATTTTGATTTTGCATTTCTGCACTATGTTGTGAAATTTTTATGCCTTAATTATATGGTCAATTTTTGTGAAGGTACCGTGTACAGTTGAGGAAAAGTATAATCCTTTCTGTTCCCATTCAGTTTTCTCCAGAGGTCTCTCATTTCTCACTTTTTAAAATTTCTATTTATTTAACTTTTTTCTTGTTTATTTTTGATTAGATTTTTCTAGTTCTAAAAGGGAAAGTTGGAATCCTCAATAGTTTTAGTATCTACTTTCTCTTAAAACATTTAATTTTGATGCTATGCCATTGGTGCATATGTGTTTAGAATTGGTACCTCATTGTACTTTTTTAGCATGATATGTTTTCTCTGTTTAACTTTTTAAACTTTTAATTAATTTATTAATTAATACCTATTAAACCTATTTTTTGCTATTGTTTTGCTACCTGCTGTTTTTTAAACTTAGCTGCCATGTAATACTCTGCTCCAGTATTTATTTTTAATATGTGGCCTCATTTTTAATACATGTAAGTTCTTCTACTTCGAGTGTTTCTTCTAAATAATGTTACTGGTTTCTAGTTTTTTAATTCTTTCTGCTATCCACTTCCATTTTATGGTTAGTTCAATCCATTCACATTCACATTTATATTTTATTTTTTTAATTTATGAAATAAAACAGATATTTCTATATAATATAAAAATATTGTTCACGAAACCACAAATCTATTATGCACAAACTATTCCTTTCAAAAATACAGTGAAATTATCATGTAATATTTTTTCTTTTTTAAAAATTCCCTTCCCCCAACCCTTATCTTAAAGAGGGCTTACATTAGGCAAGGACATACATACATGTATGTAAAATTTAATGTGTTTCTAGAGTATGCATAGAATAATTTTACATATGCATTTGTAAAATTATTTTATATATACCTCTATTTCTCACTTTCCCTGAATATACATTTATGATTACTGTACATTTCCTTCCAACCTGTTTGTATATGTCCCTCCTCTTTCCCTTTTCAAAAATCTATTTTGCTCCTGACTATTGCCTTCTTTAATCTGCGCTCTATCCATTAGTCTCTCTCCACATTTCTTATTTCCTTCCCACACTATCTCCTTGTTGGTAAGAAAGATTTTTTTATCCAAAAGGAGTGTGTATATTATTTCCTCTTTAAACCAATTTTGATGTGAGTAAAGTTCAAGATTTCCCTGTAACCCTCCCATTTCCTCCTCTATTTAACAAATCTTCCTTCTCTCCCTTCCCATCTCTGTTGTTCCTCTCCCTTATCTCTTCTCTCAGTTCATCCCTCTTTTTGACAACTTAATTTTTTATATCATCCCATCATAGTCTTCTCATACCCTCAAATAGAGGGTACTCTACTTGAACTTCTTATAACTAATAAATGATAAAATTCAAAGGGGTTACAATTATTATCTTATTATATAGGAATAGAAGCATTTTAGCATTATTGATTCCCTCATGACTTCTCTTTCATGTTGATCTTTCAATGATTGCTTTAAATCTAATATTTGACAATAAAATTTTCATGTCAGTTGTGGATCTTTTATCAAGAGATTGAAAGTCTTTTATTTCATTGGACATACATTTTTTCCCCTCTCAATAGCTAGACTCAATATTGCTAAAGTTATTCTTATTGTAAACATAACTCCTTTGCCTTCCTAAATATCACATACCAAATTTTCTGTTTATTTAGTGTAAGACTGGCTGAATGTTGTGTGGACTGACGGTGTTTTTACAATATTTGAATTGTTCCTTTCTGATTACTTGAAATGTTTTCTCCTTGACTTGGAAACTTTAGAAGTTGGCTTTTATTTTCTGGAAATTTTCATTTTGGAAAATCTTTCAGGAGATGAATGGTAGGTTCTTTCAATTTTATTTTACCCTCTGTTTCCAAAATATCTCAACAGTTTTGTTTGATAATTCCTTGAAATATGATATCTAGCATTTTAAAAAAATATGAATTTTAAGTAGCCCAATAATTCTTAAATCATCTCTTTGGGAGCTGTTTTTCAGTTCATTTGTTTTTCCCATAAGACATTTCAAATTTTATTCTACTTTAAAAAATTATTTTCATTCTATTATTTCTTAGTTTTTCTGGACTCATTTTCTCCTTCTTGCCCAATTCTAATTTTTAAGAAATTATTTTTTTCAGTGAATTTTTGTACTTTTAAAATTTGGCCAATTTTTCTTCTTAAGGAAACTTATTTTTCAGTGGATGTTTTACCTCCTTTAGCAAGTTGTTGATTCTCTTTTCATAATCTTCTTGCATCATTCTCATTTATTTTTCCAATTTTTCTTTTCCCTCTGATTTGATTTTTACAATCCTCTTTTGAGCTCTTGCCGGAATTGTTATTGGGTTTCTATTTAATTCACATTCTTTGATGCATTACTTATAGTAGCTTTGACCTCATTGTTGTCTTCTGGGTTTGTGTGTTGATTTTTTTCCCATCACCTTAGCAACATTTTACCATCAGGTTCTTTGCTGTTGTTTCTTTTGTTTGCTCATTTTCCCTGCTGATTTGTCAGCTTTTAACTTTATTTTATGTTTAATTTGAGTTCTACTCCTAGACTAAAGAAGGGATTTTCCTTAGGTTTAGAATTTTCTTGCTATTGTCTTCAGAACTAGTTTTGGAGTCTGTAAGTTTTTTGTTCTTCCAAGGATATAATCCAAGAATGGTCACTGGTCTCCTGTATGCTGATCTTCACTGCAGAAGGAACTGGATTTCTAGGAGTCACTTTGCTAGCTTTCCTTCTGGCTCCTTCTCCTGTAGCCCCAGTGGCTATTTCTTGCATTTGGTCCAGAACTAAGGGTGAGGTACCCACACTCTCCTCTCAGAGTCCCGGGCCTCTGCCCCCCAGCCCTGGAACTTGGTGTTGTGGAGAGTTCAGCCAGAAGGCAGTTACCATGCAGCCTCAGACACTGACTGGCCAATTGACCCTGGGCAGTCATTGAGCTCTGTCTGCCTCAGTTTCCTCATCTGTGTAACAGCTGGAGAAGGAAATGCCATATCCCTCCAGAATTTCTGCCAAGAAAATCCCAGACGGGGTCACAAATAATCAGACAGGACTGTAATGGCTGAAGGACAATGGCACAAAGTCCTGCCCAGTCAGTGGCACCCCCGCCCTGCTGCTCCCCCAGACTCATGAGCTGAGGGCCACCTTCCATAGGAGACTCTCCCTCCTCCTCTGCCACAGGTCCCCAGATGTTGTCCCTTCTTCCTTCATGAGATCTCTCATACCCACCTCTTTTCCTGCTCCCATACCTGGACTCCCTCACCTCAAGCCTGCACTGGAGCTTTCCCCCTTGGGATCTGTCCTGCCCTTCCCCAAATACGCATGGACGTGAGAGTCCCCTGGAGCCCTCTTAGGGTCACTCCACTTTTCTCATTTTTTTTTCTTTTTACACTTCGCTCCCCTAAATTCAAGGAAGAATCCAGCTACTTTGACTTATTTGTAATTTTTCACCCCAAACATTCCAATCTTGTGTCTCCCTGGCTCTTCTGCGTGTACTCCTCCCTGCCTTTCAGCCCTCTCTCTTTTCCTCCAACTTCTAGCTTCCCTGTCAAAGCAACTCCAATCTCTGCTTCTGCAGGACAACCTGCCAAATTCTCCCAGCTGCCAGGGCCTTCGTCTGTTAGCATATCTACTCTGCATATAGCTTATATGTACATAGTTACTTACATCTTGTAAGAACAGTGGCCCCTTGAGGGCACGGAGATCAGTCTTGCCTTGCTTTGTTTTTCCAGTTTTTAATATGGCACATAGAAAACAGTAAATGTTGGTTAATTGATGAATTAAATAAAAGTATTAACTTTTTAAACTAATGAACCATATTTCATTTTATTTCAGTAACTTACTCTGTATAAAACCAAATTTTTTTTTAGCAATTTTGATCTATTTGTTAATCAGTGCATTTTAATATGACATTGTTTATTACCCAATATATGTCAGATTTTTAGTGTTTTGTCTTGAGATCATTGTTTAAGAGTCATTGATCAAATTTTTCATTAGCCAAAGTAGTCACATGAGGGTCAAGAAGAAAATAAAAGAAAATGGTTGCTTTTATTTCATCATACTCCACTATTTATAACTAGAGTGGGAAGGGCTTCTGTAGAGGATTAATAATAATGGATAACAATTCTTGAGAGAATTAGGGATTTTGTTTTGCTAAGAAACTGTGCCATATTCCAATGAAAGAGGAATCCCAGGATGTAGATGAACAGTAAACACATTATAAATTGCTTTCTGAACTGTCATATGCCAGGTTGGTATGGGCATATTAATTTCTAGATTAATTTCATACACTTCATAATTTCTCTGCAGTTCTCCATAGGATATTAGGCCACTTAGGAACTTGATGTGAATAACTAAGATCGTCATAGCCAAACTAAAACATCTGGTCACCTTATGGTAGGCTACCAGGTTAGGGTAAACATGTCTGAGTGATGTAAATACAACTGAGCTCCTGGAGTATGTTTTTTGAAGACAGAATTAATCTAATTTAATTTCATTGATTTTTCTGTTTTCTAATTGAAATTAAATAAAATTTCTCTATGCTATTTTTCCTCCAGAGAGAGACCCATGCTCAATACATTTACTGCTATGACCTGAGTATGAAATTTAAAAATGCCTTTTAAGAACTTGATAAATGAAACATGTTTTGAGCCTTTTTTTCCCCCCTTTATACAGGGGTCAAACTATGAGAAAGAGCTGTTCCAGATGAATTACGTTATTTCAAAAATAAATAGAGTTGTTGCCCACAATTCACCAGTTGTGATACTCCAGAGATGGATTCGTGGACATTTGACTAGAAGACTGTGGTATGTTTTACTTTTTAAGCATATGTTTAGATATTAAGGTATTAAGGATGTTATGATTTTCAAAGGAAAACACAAATAGTCTAAAAACTATTGATAGAGAATATTGATTTTAATCAGTATTGTAATACAAAGTGGATTATATAAAGAATGGTTTATGAATACTTAAAAAAAACCCAGAGTAATCACTTGTCATTAATATGAGGTTTCTGAGAATAATTTCCATTTCATATCGATACTTTCTAGCCTGGGAGATCAGATAAAACTATATACATAACTTAATTCCAGCAGTGACTCAGAAGACATAGAAGACGGGGGAGGAATTACTTGACTACATTTAAAAGTTATTGTTTATTCGTTGTGAGCCATATATGGGATGTGCCAGCCAAACAAACAAAAGCAAATTCTAGTGGAGGTTTCGACAATTATCAGAGATCAGTTAAGTTACTGCAGATCTTTGTCCTGAAGAAGCGAAGAAAGTAGAGATGAAATCATTGCCTTCAAATATTAGGAACTTTGTTTTGCCATGGAGAAATTAATTTTGTTCTCTTTGCCACCATGAGAGAAAACTAAGACCAGTGGTTGAAAGCTAGAGGGAAAGGATTTGGCTTAATATAAGTTGTGAAATGTCGTTTCTTTGGAGGTGGCAAATTCCCTATTGATGGAAGTCTTCATAAGGGGCCCGTGAAGTTTTATTAGACCAGCCCTCCCAGTTTGCAGATGGGGAAACTGAGACTCTGGGAAATTCAGTGACTCCTTGAAGGCTCCACTATCTGGAGGTGTAAGCACAGGCTTTCTGACTCCAAATCTAATAGTCATTTTATTGAACATTTTTGAGTGACTGATTAGGAACACTGTCGCGGTTTACTGTTTCAGGTACATTTGACTTGACCTGGAAGGGGTAAGTCCTTTTATGATATATTTGTGGAAAGTAAAAAAAAAAAAAATAACTTGATAATGCCGGCTTGGTCATTTCACCAATAAGGCAGTGATTCTACCCAAAGTATATTCCTTTTTGATTGTTTATTTTTTATGACAACCTGGAGAAGGGTCTGCATACAGTGCTGGAGTGAGTTTGTGTCCCTCTTTGGCCTTGCTCTGTTCAGTACTGCTATTTGCAGTATTCTTTCTGGATTACTTTACATATAAATATTCAGTCACAGAGAGGATTTCTAAAAGGAGACTGCTACTCCTAGGCTCCAGAGAGTGGGTGTTAACATCCACACCCTTAAAATGTTGCAATCAGATAATAGACACAAATGGTTCTTATCAAATTCACTTACTAACATGATGTAAAAATATTAAAATAAAACATTTTCTCAAACACTCCCCTACCCAATTCCAAATCTCACTTTCTTATCTTATATACATCCTTAAGAAAAATAGGCTCATATGTAAAGTAAAATGTAGTGAGACACACAAATATGGAATGTGTTTGATCATGTCTACTTCACCATTCTTGGTACTAGAAGTCCCAGAAATACTCTCAAGGTATCCTTTCTTCATCTAAACTCTCCACTGACAGAATAATTAGTTTTCTTTTGACAAAAGACTTTAAAAAAAAAAAACTTAGGACTGCTTAAATGAACTGAAGTTTAGTAAAGTGAAAATAATTTTTAAAAAATTAAATATAATGACAGTGATACTGTCAAGAAAAAATAACTTTGAAAATCTCACCAATTTTAATCAGGTCAATGATAGCAAAGATTCCAGGTGACCAGTGATGATTAATGCTTCCCACCACTGGAGAAGTGATGTACTTAAGATGCAGATTGACATAGATATTTTTCCAAACATAATGCTAGTGTTGAAATTTGTTTTGATTTGATTTGTGATATATACTTGTCATAAGTTTGTTTGTTTTTCAGTGAAGTATGGTGGTACCAGTGATAAGATAGTAAAATTTAAAAAGAAAAAGAAAAATACCATCAAAATAAATTGAAGCAATTCTAGAATTATGGATAATTCCAATATATTCATATATTATAATTTGCTTAAATATTCCCCATTTAGTAGTTGTCACCTTAGTTTCCCATTTGCTTCAATTACAAAAAGAGGTACTTTGAAAATATATTTCTACCTGTGGATCCTTTTCCTCTTTCTTTGATCTCTTTGGAGTGTGGTCTTATATACTACATATTTGGATCAATCAGCTGGAAAATTCCTAGTGTGCTGAGGATGCAGCAGCAAGACAGATAATATGTATTATATATATATATATATATATATATATATATATATATATATATATATAAAATACATATTATATACATATAATAATATATGGTGCCATGGAAAGAATACTGAGCTTTCAGTTTTCTCATTTTTTATTAAATTTATTTTGTATTGTATTTTACCTCAATTAAATAAAAGTTTTTAGCATTTATTTTAATATTTTGAGTTCCAAATTCTCTCCCTTTCTTCCTTCCCACACTTCCTCATTGAGAAAGCAAATAATTTCATACAGGTTATCTATGTGTGGTCATGCAAAACCTTTCTATAATAGTCATGTTGTGACACAAAAATCCCTCCAGAAAAATAAAGATAAAAAAAAAATTCTTCAATCTATATTCAGACACCACCAGTTATGGAGAACATTTTTCATCACAAGTCCTTCAGAGTTGTCTTGGTCATTGTATTGCTGAGAATACATAACTGTTTTACAGATGATCATCTTACAATATGGCTGGTATTTTGTACACAGTATATTTTACCTTATGTCAGTGCATGAAGTCTTTCCAGATTTTTCTGAGACCATCCTGTTCATCATTTCTTATGGCACAATAATATTCTGTCATAAGCACATACCACAATTTATTCAGCCATCTCCCAGTTGATGAGCACCTCCTTAATTTCCAATTCCTTGCCACCAGAAAGAGCTGCTATAAATATTTTTGTACATATAAGTCCTTTTCCTTTTAAAAATTTAATTTTAAATCTCTTTTAGAATGCAGACCTAGTAATGGTATTGCCAGGTCAAGGGATATGCATGGTTTTTTATAGCCCTTAAGACATAGTTCCAAATTGCTCCAGAGAATGGTTGAATCAGCTCACAACTCTACCAAGAGTGCATTAATGTCTCATTTTTCTTACGTCATCATTTGTCATTTTCCTTTTCTGTCCTATTAGCCAACCTAATAGGCATGAGATAGTATCTCAGTATTGCTTTAATTTGCATTTCTCTAATCAATAGTGAGAACATTTTATAAATATGAATATAGCTCGGTTTGATTAATTCATCTAAATAGTAAATAATATACAAATCTTTTGAACATTTGTCAATTGGTAAATGATTCTTATTTTTATAAATTTGACTTAGGTCTCCTTATGTCTGAGAAATCAGAACCTTTATGAGAGAAAGTTGCTTTAAAATTTTTTTTCAGTTACTATTGTTAACTGGATTTCTTGCCATCCTATCTACCCCACCCTGTTTGTTTTATTCTCTCTCTCATCTTGTCATTTTTCAAAAGAGTTTTGTTCTTGACCCCTCCCTCTCCCAATCTGCCCTGCCTTCAATCACTCTTCCCATTGACTTACTCTCTTCCCCTCTTAGGACAGGGTAAGATTGACTTCTATACTCAATCGAATATGTGCTATTCCTTCTTTAAGCCAATTCTGATGAGAACAAGATTCACTCACATCCTCTCACCTCCTCCCTCTTCCCCTATACTGTAAAAGCTTTTTCTTATCCCTTTCATGAGATAATTTATCCCATCCTACTTTTCCATTTTCCTTTCTCACAGTACATTTCTTTTTTCACCCCTTAATCTTATTAAGATATCATCCCTTCATTTTTCAACTCATAGCTGTTCCCTCTGTTCATGTATACTCCTCCTAACTGGCCTAATGAGTTTTTATGAGTTACAAGTATCATCTTTCCATATAAAAATGTAAATAGTTTAACTTTATTAAGTCCCTTATGATTTCCCTTTCCTTTTTACCTTTTTATGTTTCGCTTGAATCTGGTTTTTGAAAATACTTAAAAATTCTCTATTTCACTGAAAGCCTATTTGCTGCCTCCTCTCTTCTCCTCAAGTTTTATACTCAGTTTTTCTGGGTATATGATTCTTGGTTGTAATCCGAACTCCTTTGCCTTCTGGGATATCGTATTCCAAGCCATCCTATCTTTTAATATTAAAGTTATTCAATCTTGTATTATGCTAATTGTGGCTCCCCTATATTTGAGCTGTTTCTTTCCTGCTGCTTGCAACCTTTTCTCCTTTATTTGGGAAGTCTGGAATTTGGCTATGATATTCCTGGGACTTTTCATTTTGTGATCTCTTTCAGAAAGTGACTGGTGGATTCTCTCAAGAAAGATAATGTCTAGGCTCTTTATTTAATCATTCTTTTCTGGTAGTCCAAGAATTTTAAAATTATTCTTCCTGTATCGGCTTTCCAGGTTAATTGTTTTTTTTTTTTTTCCAGTAAAATATTTCACATTGCCTTCTATTTTTCATTCTTTTGCTTTTATTTTGTTGTTTCTTGATTTCTCATAATGTCATTAGCTTCCCTTTATTCAATTCTAATTTTTTAGGTATTTTCTTCAGTGAGCTTTAATATCAGTTTTCCTGTTTGTTCAAATCTACTCAAATCGACTTTTTAGGATTTTTTTTGCAGTGAATTTTTGTGCCTCTCTTTCCATTTTGCCAATTCTATCCTTTAAGGCACTTTCCACCTCACTGGCTTTTTGTACTTTCTTTACCATTTGGTCTAGTTTGTTTTTTAAGCTGTTATTTCCTTCAGTATTTGTGTGTGTGTGTGTGTGTGTGTGTGTGTGTGTGTGTGTGTGTGTGAGAGGAGAGAGAGAGAGAGAGAGAGAGAGAGAGAGAAAGAGAGAGACAGAGAGACAGAAAGACAGAGATAGAGAGAGACAGACAGAGACAGAAAGACAGAGAGAGAGAGAGAAAAAGAGAGTGAGACAGAGACAGAGACAGAGAGAGTGTGTTCTTATTGGCTTAGCTCTTATGATGTTCTTCTTGTATGATTCTCATTTCTCGTCCCATTTTTTCTACCTCTCTTAGTTTTCAAAATACTTTTTGATCTCTCCCATGTCCTGACATCAATTTCTATTTTTCTTAGAGGCTTTGGATTAAGGGCTTTGACTTTATTAACTTCTTTTGAGTGTGTGGCTTAATCTTCCTTGTTCTCTTAGTAACTTTATATGATCAGAAGGTTTTTTTTTTTGTTTGTTTGTTTGTTCCCCCTCTGTCATTTATTCATTTTCCAAGTCTTTTACTCTTTGTTAGTAGGACTGTACTTCTGGGCTGGAGGGTACACTGGCCCATGCAGCAAGGTCTTGTGCAACTGTTTTCAGAGACATTTCTAGGGACCTGATATTTTTGCTTCTTCCAAGGGGCTATGACCTAAGGAGCGATGTGCTTACTAACCCTAAGGCTTCCGCTGGCCTATGTTCTGATCCATGAGCAACCCCAAGCCTGGACCTGCTCCACTGTGGCTGCAAACTCTGGTGTGGTAGCAACCTTCTTGGCCCTGGAAGCGCCACCCAGGACTGAGATGCAGACCTGAGTAATGGCAAATTCCAGAGTCTGCTTCGGTGCTAGCAAAGACCTGTAACCTCCTCCTGAACTAGGGGTGTGACCCCCTTACCATCTGCTGCTGCTAATGCAGTGATTTCCAAAGCCTGCTCCTGGCCTACAGGGTCCTAGGACACTTGCCACCTGTGCCGAATTGTGATCCACTTTCACCCTGATGCAATAGACCTTTCTTCCCAACCTTCTAAGTTGTCTTGGGCTGGAAAATGGTTTCACTGGGTTTTGCTGCTCTAGAATTTATTTGGAGTCATTGTTTAAAGGCATTTGAAGAGGTTTGGGCAAGAGCTCTGGCGAGTCCCTGCCTCTATTCCATCATTTTGGCTCTACCTCTGGGCTTGGAGTCAGAAGGGCCTGGGTTCACATCGTAACCTCCCTCGCAAGATACTTAACCTCTGTCTTCCTCAGTTCCTCAATTCTAAAACAGTAATATTAGTAGCTCCTATTTTTCAGTTTTTGCAAGTATCAAAAGAGATAAAATTTGTAAAGCATTTTGCAAGCCTTAAAATGTTAGATAAAAGCAATTATTGTTGTTATATCCATTGAGGAATATATCTGACAGTGGAGCATTTGACAGAGCCAGTCACAGTGGGACCCAGTCCTTTGTTTTTTGGGTCATGAGTAAGGCAATTTGCAGCATCTACAAAAGCAGGGGCCATGCAGATTGCTTTCCAGCACGTGGGCTGACCGGTGGACAAATGAGCTTAGTGGTGGCTCCAAGGCTCGGTTCTGGACTCTCCATCAGGGTCAAAAAAGAACTGGAAAAGTTGGAGTAACATAAGAAACAATAAGGCAAAATGGACACCCAGAAAACCTCTGCAAAATAAAAATTACACATCTAAGATAAAACAATTTCAGCTGACTTCATGATTTAGGACTCCCAGAATCAGAGAGAAGGTTATAAAAATGAATTTATGTCAATTCTGAGCTCATTCCCCAGGCACTATAACCAACATCTCCATGCTCCTGGCACCAAAGCTGCCCTAGCCATTCCAAGGATCTGATACATTGATGCAAAATCCATCCCCACATCCTGGCTGCTGCTTCCACTTCCTGGTGCCGTAAAGATCATGGCTCAAGACTCTAGAACTTTGCTTGGACTGAAACATCCAGCTGGCTTTGTGATGAACACTGTCTGAAGGAGAGCAGAGGGACAGAGAGAAAGGGGAAAGACATATATGGCTTTAAAAGGAGCGCAACCTTCTCCCTCCCCTCCCCAATCAGAAGCCTCATAGACCATAAGACTGGTAGGGCAACTCTCAGAACTGCTGGTACTAGGCTGGCGGACTGAGGGAAATATATAGTGGAACAAAGCACCAGATATGTGGGGGCTAGTGGTGGGCTCTCTGGCTGTGGGTCATTCTCCCAAGGCTGAGAGAAGAGACTGGTACCCAGCTGATGCCGATTCTGTCCCTTCCCACACAGGTCATTTAGGGAGATGTGGGCTGAAACATCATGAATTACTCCCTGTGGGAGGAGAACTGAGATACTTTGAGATCCAGCCTGTAAAGACACCATCAGAAGGGATGGAATCAGAAAGTGAGGAATAAGGAGCAGTAAGGAGCAAAAAGGAAGAGAAGATAAGAGAAGGGGGAAGAGAGAAGAAAAGAATAGAAAAGGAAAGAGAAGAGAAGAGAAAAGAGAAGAGAAAGGAGAAGAAAAGAGAGAACAAACCAAAGATTCCTAGAACAACAATCTCATGTACAAATAGGTAAAACAACAGAAAAATCACTAATAATAGAAGGAAAAATGGCTTCCAGATGTAGTCAATGATTTGAGGTCTCAAAGAATGAATATTGCAAATCAAAATGAAACCAACTTTTTCTGTTTTTAATATTTAATATTTTCCCCAATTCAAAACAAAAAAAATACATTTGTTTTTAAAAGTTTTTGAGTTTTTAGATTCTCTCACTTATCCTCACTCACAATTAAGAAACTACTTGTGAAGTCATGCAAAACATTTCCATAAAAGTCAAGCTGTGACAAAAAAAAAAGATCTCCCACCATAATGAAAATAAACACCCTCAAGAAAAACTAAGTTTAAAAAAAGAGAGAGATAGAAGAGAGAATGCTTTAATCAGTATTCAGATAAAATCATTTCCTTCTCTGGGTATGTATGAGTAGGATTTTTCATCATAAATCCTTCAGAGTAGTCATGGATTATTGGACTACTGAGAATAGCAGTCATTTGCAGCTGGTAACCCCAGAACATTGCTGTTACTTTGTGTACCGTACATTTCATTTTGCTTAAGTTCATGGAGGACTTTCCAGGGATTTTTTTTTCCTCTGAGTGTCCTCCTCATTTCCAATAAAACAATAATATTCCATCATAAAGACACACTATAGTTTATTGAGCCATTTCCCAATTGATGGATATCCCCTCAATTTCCATTTGTTTCCCATGAGAAGATAATTGCTATGAATATTTTTTGTACATATAGGCCATTTTCCTTTTTTCTCTGGATTTCTTTTGCTAATTCTTTTAAAAATATTTTCACAATTACATGTAAAAGTATCATTCATTTAAAAATTTAATTCTTCCCTTTTATTTTCCTTTCTCATCTCATTGAGGAAGCAAATAATTTGATATAGTTTATATAATATAGTCATACAAAACACATTTCCATATTAGAATTGTTACTAAAGAAAATGGAAACCAAAAGAAAAAACATAAAATAAAAATAATTAAAAATATCCTTCAATCTCTAGTCAGATCAATTCTTTCTCTGGAGGTTAGAGTTAGAGTTAGCCTAAGTCTTTCTGAATTGTCTTAGATCATTGTATGGCTGAGAATAGTTATTACTGTTGATCATTGTACAATATTGCTTTTATTTTGTACAGTATTCTTCTGTTGTTGTTCACTTTACTTTGCATCAGTTCATATAAATTTTCCAGTATTTTTTGAGACATTATAACATTCAAACCTTCTTTGTTAGTTTGCTAGCTACAAGACTGAATAAGTAAATTAATTTAGGTAGAATATCATTTAAATAGTATCTTATTTTTTCAAATACATGCAAAGATAATTTTCAACATTCACCTTTGCAAAATTTTGTGTTCCAAATTTTTCTCCTCTCTCTCCTTTCCCTCAAGACAGCAAGCAATGCAAAATAGGTTAAACATGCAATTCTTTTAAACATATATCTATATTCATCATGCTACACTATAAAAGTTGGATCAAAAGTGGAAAAAATACAAGGAAAAAAACAATCAATAAACAATAACAGCAACAGTAAAAAGGAAAATACTTTTCTTTGATCTTCATTCAGTCTCCATATTTCTCTCTCTGGATGTGGATGGTACCTTTCATCAACAAGTCTATTGGAATTGCCTTGAATCACCTCATTGTTAAATGACTATCCCTTGTTCTCCTAATTTTCTTCTATTATCACCTTTTATGTCTAAACACCAACCCATTTCAACCTTATCTTGTTATAAGGTGTCAGATGTTGGTCAATGCCCAGTTTATGCCATACTATTTTCCAGTTATGACAGCTATTTTTGTGAACTAGTGAGATGATAGAATGTCATTTTAATTACATTGGCTTGGTCCACGAGCAACAGGGATTTTCTCAATTGTTTAGATCCACACTTTATTTATGTAAACAGCGTTTTATAATTGTTTTCATATAGTTCCTGAGTTTGCCTTAAAAAGATCCAACTCTTGATAAAGGATTCTATGAAATGTGAGGAGGACATAAAGTCATGATACACTGTCCCTGGGTAGTGAAGAAAAATGGGAATCGTGATAACAGCATTTATGGTTTGTCTAGAAAACAAATATTGAGCAGATTAGACAACTTGAATCTGCCATGGCAAGCCTCACCAAGGAAATAAATGAGTAAATATGAAGAAGCAAAGGATGAAGTGGCAAGAATTATGGCCTGACTTGCCTGGCTCAAGCTACCTCCCTCTGTTTTTCTCTTGGTATCTTCTGGCTTCGACTAAAGTCAGATATCCACATGGAGCTTCTTTTAGTAAGTAAAGTGACATGTTAGCCCACACCTGATTTATGACACATGGATTTCTACTTTTCCAAGCAGTTTTTGTGAAATAGTAAATACTTGGACTGTTCAATTATTGAATGCAAGATCTGTTTGCTCCTGGTTTGTTCCATTGATTGACTTACCAAAAACTTGAATAATTATTGTTTTATTGTATAGTTTGAGATGTACTATTAATAGATCTCCCCTTCCTATATCCTTCTAAAATTCTGTTGGCGTAGATTTTTGACCCAAATTCTATATTTCTGAAGCTAATTGGTGTTATCACTGATTTTATAAAGATTTTTCTTCAGTGAGATGTTCTAAAGACAGTGTGATGTAGTAGAAGATGGGAGTTGGAGTCATGAAAGCCCAGATACATATCCTGACTCAGCTAGTCCCCACTCCTACTCTGTGATTCTTTACAGTGTTTATGTAGTTTTGCAGTAATTTCTCATATACTTTTCTGCTACTTTATGTATTTTGGGACCAAGATTTCTGACAATAGCATCCTCCTCTTGTTACTGTTGAACTGTTCTTTCAAGCTAAGCCTTTTTATTTTTCAGATGGCGTGCTGAAATTAGAGACATTTTAGTATACATTTGTTTTTCTTTACTATAATTGCAATAGTATAGCCTCTATTATTATTGAACTAGAAATTTTCTGGGTTTGGATAATAATACCCTAAAATTTGTATTTATCATCTTTGATTTAAGAATGCATTCATGATACATCAAAGGCAAATAGTACATCAAAGAGGAAAGAACTTTCATATCTCAAATGAATAATTTTAGATAATGTTTTCCCACAAAATGCATTTATACAGTAAAAAAAACATACAACGCTTCAAAGGGATTAGATGTATCACATGAAATTGGCTCCTTTTAATTTTCCTTGGCCTAGGGTGATAGTTATAACGATATTCATAAAAGTTCCTCTGCTGCCCATTTCTGCCTATTATTTGAAAGTATTCTCAGGCACTTCAGATACAAACAAATTCTTTTACCTATTTTAAAGTTACTAATTTTTGCCCAAAGAAAATGTCTGAGTCTGTGTATCCCTACGAATATACGCAAACACGGTTAGTATAATAATTACTACATTCTTTCATAAAAAAGATAAAAATAAAAAGTTAATTTCATTAGAATTTAAAGAAAACATTGATCTTTTATTCTTTTAACTTTTCTTTTCAATAGAAACTTTCCTGTGATTGGAAAAAAAAGACTTTGTTACCCTGTCAGCAATCAGAATCCTTTTGTGGCATAGGAATCTCATTGGTCCCTTTTCCCTTGATTAAGTACTTGATACCACACTGAGAGAGGTGACCCAGTAGAAAATTTTTTACCTCATTGTAGAATGTAATTTTGAAGATGGGACTGATTCTTGGGAAACATCAACTTTTCATATGAATTGACATTGGATTCTCTTGCATATGTATGTGTATATATATATATATATATATATATATATATATTTATATATTTATATATATGCATATTTGCACATATATGTATATTGTTATCACCACATTAAAGACTTGATAAGAGATCAAGGCATTATTAATGACATTCACTCTTCTGTTGGTTTGGTATCATTTTGATTTAATTTATAATGAAATTCATTATTTTTTTTTTACTTTTGATTTTTCCTTTTACTTGTACATTTAGTTTGTGACAAAGCTGAATGAGATTGGAATATGATTTGATATTTGTTGCTTGAAAAGCTGATCCCTTCATTTAAATTCAGACCTTCCTTTACTCTTTTCTGTTGAGATCAGATGAGGCTATTGAACATTCAGACTATATCAGATTTGTGCAGAATTTAGAAGTGTGATGTATATAGAATAGGACCATGATATATACTTCTATGATCAGAGAAGTTCTATACCTATAAGTCGTCATTGAATAATGTTGAAAATTACTTTAAAAGAAGAGTCTTTTGTCACACAGAAAGGACCAATTCCTAGATAGTTATCTTTATCCCTAGTTATTGCACACTTGGGAATTTCATTTTGAGTTTGTGGTCCAAAATGCTTAGAGGTTTTTTCCTTTGTTTTGTTCCTTTTCTGTCACCCTTTAAAATGTATCCTGAAATCTCTATCTCTTACTCACAAGTAGACACTATGTGCAATCAGTGGAGAAGGATGTTTTTGCGTGGGTAGAGACCTTTTGATCTGATTTTAAAGCCTTAAACTGAAAAAGGAACTTGGGAAGATTGTTGTTTGTATGCTGCTGCTAAAGTGGATATTGATAAGACAGCAGTAAACATGAAATCAATAGAACTAGTTGTTTACGCAGCCATTTGTTTGCAGGAGATTGTTATGGAGAACATGGGGAATGATGGCACTGATAGCTCCCTATATACATATCTAAATGGTCATATATGTATCAAATAGTTGATAAGGTCCATAAAAATAATCTAACAAGAGATCCTTATACTAGAAGCAAATAAGATCTCACTGAAAAGACAAATAAAATAGTGTTAGGATGAAAGCATGTTACAGGGCTTGCCTTCTGTGATGAAATCTTGGTACGGGTCTCAAATCTGACATTGAAGAATAACAAGATGAAAATGTCAAAATGGGAGGGTTCTGGAATGATGACCTCACTACTACTTTTGTTGATGGAGTTCATTGGTTCAACTATTCTGGAAAGCATTTGGGATTACGTGAGAAAAGTTACTAAACAGCTAATGCCCTTTTACCTAGGGATCCTATTGTTGGAACATGTCCCCAGAAGATAAAAACAGAGAATCATAAACCCAAAGTGTAACAAAACATTCACCAGGACTTTTCATTGTAAAAAGGACAGAAAACAGAGTAATTGTGTGTCTATTAAAGGATGGCTGGGTAGCTGTGGGATATAAATTCAATGTAATATGGTTCTCCCATACAACTAAGAGGAGATATAATCAATTCTTCTCGGCTCCAGTGAGGTGAATACCCTCCTGCCTTTGGAGAAATGGGGGAATGAGTGGAAAATGGCAGTGAGATCACTGCACTGGTGTATTTCCCTTAAGTGTTTTCTTTGTTGGAAGGGAAGGTTGGGTTGAATGATAGCAAGAATTTAATAAATATATATTCAAAGAGATCTTTTTTCTGACTCATCATAGGTGTTGGAGAATGTGACTTACCACAGCTTTTTGTACTATTAGTGATCTGAAAATGGCCATATTTGCCCCATTAACCATAATTTTCCAGTCCCAAGACTCTGACATGGGCTCTCCTCTTTTCTTCTTGCTCCTTCTGACTTGCTGACTTCACCTCTTATGTGTTTAAATATCTATAAATATCTATATCTATCTATATAGAATATATAGTTATATTCTATGTAAAAATGACTCAAGATGTGTATATATATATTTATTTGATTAAATTTTCCAATTTCTGTTGTGGTAACCATCATCCTATTCTCTCGGGTCCATAATTTTGGCCTTATACTGGACTCTTCCTTTTCTCTCACATTAAATAACAAATCAGTTGCTAAATCTTGCCGTTTCTTTCTCTCCATCTGCCCCATCTCATACACACATTATTTTAAATCAGATCCTCATCGCCTAGACGATTGCAGTATCTTCCTAATGAATCAAACTTCCTCAACTTTCTCCCTACTTCAGACCACTTTTCTTGATGCTTTTAGTGATTTTTCTTTTGTACATATTTCTACATCTAACCTCTTTTCAACAAAACCCAATGGCTCCCTGTTGCCTCTAAGACACAGTGTAAAGTCACCTGTTTGGATTTTAACACTGCCCAACCTGGCCCTAATTTATCTTTCTAGCCTCATTACATATTAATCCTCTCCCTAAGCTCCTTGGTCTAATCATACTAGTTTTCTCTCTATTTCTCACACTTGTCTGGCATTAAGTCAACTGGCATTTATTAAGTGCCTACCACTTGTCAGCCACTGTCCTAATTGCTGAGGATGCAAATATAGGCAAAAGTTCTCTGCCTTCCATTTCTGGACATTTGCATTGCCCCCTACCTTCAAATTGTAACACATGGTCTGTTTTTTCCCCCTCAATTTCCTCCAACAAAGTTCAAAAACCAGCATCTACACAATGTGTCATCACTCTCCTATATATTTTACTACTTGGTGTATTTTTTATATTTATTTTCCACAGAAAATGCTCTATAAAAACCATGAACACACTATGTAAACCTATTCAATATTATTTTTGTTCCTTTTACTTTTTTAGCTAATGATATATGTAAATGTTTTCTCTCCTGATAGAACATAAGTAAGCTCCTTGAGAGAAGGGATCATTTTGTTTTTTGTCCGTAGCTCATTACATTCCTTAACAAAAGCAGTTCTAAATCAAACTTGTTGATTGAGGGATTGATGAAATACTCTTTTGGTGTAATTGTGTGGCTGCTGGCTGTGGACAACTACCTTCTGTGGTGGACTGAAATTTAAGAGCAATGAAATAGAAATGGGAAAGTATATTATGATATGAATATGCTTAATATATTATCAAAAAGGAGTTACACAAGAAAAATATCATAAAGAATCTCTTCAGAAATGCATGGGAGTAATTGAACATGGGTTGGTCTCATGGCAAGAGGGAAGGACAGCCAGTGGCTCCATTATTTTCTTTACAGTGGCTGGGGAAAAAATGAGATCAGTCCCCGTATGATCATGAAATTATGGAAGTCATAGATAAGAATGAATCTCATAGGAGAAGAAGACCTGGTTCATTTACACCATTTGCACCATTGGATGAAATAGGACATTGATGAAATCACAGAACCATTTGAGTACTGAATTAAAATGTAAAATTATGTACCAATTTAATTCATGCACAAGTAGGAAGCAGATATGCTTAGAAGGAATTCATATGAAAAAGAAAGCAGAGGTGGTTTTAGTAGGCTGTCAGCATCTGAGTCACTTGTGTTAAGATTTGGCAGGAGAAGATACACAGTTGGCCCTTCACCATTCAGAAAAGTATAGCATCCATCCAGAGCAGTTGAGATGATGGCTTCTCCTACTCTGCCCCAGCCAGGTCATACATGCAGTCCTAAGGGCTGAGTTTTGGTGCATCTTTTTTGAAGAGACATGTTGAGATCACCTGAAAGGATATAATAATGAAGAAGCTGCTGGAGTTTATCTGAAAGAAAGATGGGTATTCTTATTGAGGGCCTGATCTTTGTCTTCCAGCATTTGAAAAGTGGTTGTTATGTGGAAGAGAGGGATTGACTTTATTTTGCTTAGTTTCAAAGAAAAAAGCTCAGGTGAATGGTTTTCAACTAAAGGGATTTTAGATCTAACACTATAATTAGAATTATCCCCAAATTTAAGGAAAGGAGGCAGTATGTTATCTATCATTTAAGGTCTTTAAACGAACTGTATGAAGAATTGATTGTAAAGTTTCATAGGGCATTCATGTTTCTGTTTGGGGTTGACTACAGAGGATCTCTGAAATACTCAAATGTTGGCATTCTTTGATTCTTATTGATTAATGAATAATTTGAACTTTCCATTAAGAGCATTGAATATATGAAAATTTCAACTTAAAATTAAGTTAATTGGGAAGTAATTATTTTTATATTGAAGTGGGTTTTTGGCTTGTATAAGGGATGCCCTTTGAATATAAAAAAGTTCTTTTAAATATGAACATGAATCTGTATATTAAAAATTTTTGTAGCTTTAGAGAAACACATAATCTATTGCATAAAATAAATTACCTTTGTATTTCCCGCAGGGAAAATTTTGAAATCTCATTTTTGAACTATAATGGTTATACCATTACTAGTGTCTTTCATGTAACTCTAAATACTATTTTCTACCATTGCATTATTTTTATAATATTGAAGAATATTCCTCCGTTCATCATTATAAATGCTACTTAAGCCTGACTTTTCAAAATGCACATGTTCCAGATAGTTGGCTGTAAAACAAATATAATTAAAGCAAATCCTATTTATACAACTAGAGAGCTATTCTCAAAGAAAATAACAGGAGTTAGAAGGTATTGGGTGAACCAATGAGCAGCTCTGTGGGATAGTATAGCATTACTATTTGGTCAGGGCAGGTGAGTGTCTACATTAGGGTTGTGAGCTAAAATTGGAGACTTCTCTAGAAGTTCTAGATATTAAAGAGTAGATCCATGTAAAATTAATGAACAACTCTGACTTTATATAATACAGTCCTATCTTAGAACACAGGCATATTTCATCCCATTGTGATATTGCTAAAAAAATGTTATATATGTAATATAAAAATGTAAAAAAATAATGTAAAAATTAAAAGATCATTATATGACATGGAAACTATTTCAAGCATTTAATCTTCTGAAGGGACCATGCATGCATGGACTTGAGCACAACTTTTTAAATGAAACTTTACTCATACCAGTTAGTACTAGGCTCATTTCCTCTATTTTGTATTAGTCTGAGATAGGTTGGTGGTACAGTGCTTTGAGCACTAGACCTGGAGATTGAAAGATTTGAATTCAAATCCAGACTCAAACACTTTTTAGCTGCATGAACCTGGTCAAGTCATAATCATCATCTGGTTCCTCAACTACAAGCTGAGGATAATATATAATGAGGATATAATAACCCTCCCAGGGTTACTGTGAGGTCCAGGTGCCTGGCACAGAGAAGGTGCTTAATAAATGTCCATTCCCTTTCATTCCCCCACAATCCCTGCTTACTGAAAGCCTTCCCTTCCATCAAAGCTCCGCTTGGTCAGCCCCTCCTTAATGGGTCTTCCTCAATCCCAAGCTCCTTCCTCATGGGATCTTTCCCTGCTTCAAATACAATCCCTCTGAACATCCCTGCTATACCTGGTCCTTCTGCCTTGTATTGGCTTTGTGTCCTGCCTTCCTGCCTTCTATGACTGAACTTCCCAAGGACAGGGGCATATGTAGTGCACAGTGTCAAATTGAGTTTAATTCAGTGTTTTCCTGGGCCTTTTGTTTTGAAAGATGGGCTTATTCCATTTGTATTTGTTAATAATTCTTTACAGACTGATTATACCTCTGGGATTATATCTACATCAATATTTGTTGAAGTTAAGCCACAAGACTCAACTATTTTTCCCCTTTTCATAGTATTTTATTTTTCCAAATACATGCAAAGGCAGTTTTCAACATTTACTTTGACAAAATATTCCAAAATTTTCTCCCTCTCTCTTCCTCAAGTCCCTCCCCAAGACAGCAAAGCAATTAGTATGGGATGTCAGTATGTACAATTCATCTAAACATATTTTCATATTTTTTCTGCTGCATAAAAAAATCAGATCAAAAGGGGATAAAATGGCAAAAAAATAGCAACAAGCAAACAAACAACTATAACAACAAAGGTTAGAAGATTAGGCTTTGATTCACCTTCAGTTTCCTTAGTCCCTCTGGGTACAGATGATTCTCTCCATCACAAGTCTATTGGAACTGGTGTGAATCATCTCATTGTTGAAAAGGGCCACGTGCTTCAGAATTGATGACCATGTAATCTTGTTATTGCCGTGTACGGTGATCTCCTGCTTCTATTCACTTCACTCAACATCAGTTCATGTAAGTCTCTCTAGGTCTCTCTGAAATCATCCTGCTGGTTGAGAAACTTAATTTCTTCAAGATTCAGCTATTTCCTTGATGCTGCTTCATCTTCATAATCTTGATGAGACTCATAGGGGATAGACCTGAGGGGGGAGTTCATTTGTTTCCATTCTTATGTCAAAACTCTCCATTGTGCCTCCATCCAGAGGTACACCCATATTGGCTATTATTATCATTATCTTTTCTGATGAAAATGGCTTGTGAATTTTCTTGCTCTTATTTTTTTAATATTCTACATTTTACTGCACAGATGGGACAACTAGATGGTTCAGTAGATAGAATAGCTGAGACTGCAGTCAGCAAGACGAGTTCAAATTCAGACTTAAACATCTGCTAGCTGTGTGACCCTGGGCAAGTCACTTAACCTTGTTTGCCTCAAGTTTCTCTTTTGGAAAATCAGCTGAAGAAGGAAATGACCAACTGCTTCAATATCTTTGCCAAGATAACCCTATTTAGGGTCACGAAGAGTGGAGTATGACTGAAACAACTAAACAGTACAACACTTCACAGATGGATGAGATGACTGTCTTTGGTTATTGAAGCAGAATATTTTGAGTCATCTCCTCCCCTGCAGATTCCCTGAGAATAGCCTTGATACAACACCATGTGGAGATGGGATGACAGAGATGATGTGTCCTCTTCATGCATCCTGTTCATGTACATCTTGCATCCTCTCCACACCCGCTTCTGATTAAGACCTCTAGGTTTTTCTATTTTGAAAGCTTTTTTCTTCATTTCAAGTCTTTTGAAGGTTATGAATATTTAATATGTTAATGTATATTTAAACAAAAAACTTCTTAAATTTTATGAATCAGTCTTCTATCCAGGCATTTGTAGTCAGAGTTCTGTTCCTAATAATGTTTTAGTTTTATAATTCTGAATGATGTTTTGCAGCTTGTCTTTGAAATACAAGGTTTTGTTTCTTTTTCGAAAAAAAATATAAACGGTATTAAGCTTTTGTTGTCTGATTCTAGATAGCCAAGAATGTTTTTCTTGGGCTCATGTAGATGTAATTTTTTTGCACCCTCAGTGATGTTTCCATCACTTCATTCATTGCACAAACTCTAGTAATTTAAAAACCACATCAATAATCTGGCCTCTTTAAAGATAACAGGCCTGATCTTTAATTACCATCATATATATAAACTACTCTGTTTTAATGAACAAAAAGTCAGGTCTCAGCCAATTGTTGGACATTTCCATCCTTGCAGATTCCATCCTTCAAGCGTTGACTCTTGTCAGGAATCAATCATTTCCACTTAGATCTCATTAATCCAGTGATTTCTTCCTCTTAGTTTTTATTCTTGCTCAGTAAGATGAGGTCTGCTTTTGACTAATCAGTTTGCTATAATTTTTTAAGCTTATCAGTTTTCTTTCTCCTATTGGATGAAGTATTGTTTCTTATGATGATGATTTCCTTGTAGTTGGATGCTTCTTCATGTGAATTGGCCTCTAGGAACCCTTTTTAGTCTACTATCCTGTTCTTGTGGTACGTGAGTTTAAAATTAAGTCCATTGTTATCTCCTGGTGGCTGATAGGAATGTACTTAAGTTAGTTAATGAAGAAACTACTCTTTCTTTGAGCCTACATGATTCAGAATAACTTTTTGAAAAGTCATCACAGGTACATTTAGACATGAGTCTACTATTACCCGGGGAACTGATTTTCCCCCAGCAAAATATTTGATCCAAATCTTTTTTGAACCAGAGTGCTCTAATGTATTGAAAAGCAATGTTTCATGATTCTTGTTTGATTCTGTTAATAACCTGTTTTATCTTTAATACCGCATCGAGTCAAATGAAGAAGAAAACCCCCAAAACATTTGGGCTAAGAGATTTGTTGTTATTCAGAAGCTTTTTCTTGCTCTGACTTTTAAGAACACTGAATGATTTTCTATTAAGCTAAGCACAGATGCGAGATATTTCTATAAATGTAAGCTGCTGTATTCATGTCTCACTAGTTCTATATTGCAATAGCAATTTAGCTAAGATACATGAATATCACACATATTCTTAGGCAACAAAACAAAAGAGAAACTTTAAGAAAAGTTTGATTGCCTCAATTCTGTTCCGGAGTAGGGTGTTGAAAATGTATTCTTCAAAGGTACATTTTAATATAATAACCTAAGCCTGAATTCTTTGCCCGAATACTGTGATGAAATCCATTCAAGTGGCATTTTAAAATAATAACATAATGCTCAATAAACACCTAAGTAATATGGACTAGAATTAGTTAAAGCATAATGAAGATCTCTGAGGAATCTAGTGAGAATTCCCCCAACAAACAAACAAACAAATCAAAATCTGTGATGTGTTGTTTATGCATTCAAGAAAAGGGGTTGATCTGACAATGATTATTCTGAATTTTGTCCACAAAACATAAATGTAATTTATTTAATAGTGTGAATTTTCTTAATATGTAATCAGATATGTAAGGTGTAAGAATTGTGTAAGGTGACTCTGTACATATATGCAGCCATTGAAATATAATATAAATATAGTGCAGTCATTGAAAAATTTCCATTTCAATTGAGAATTGCTATATAATGCCCTGAATTCTACAATCATGGGAGTCACTACTATAGATAGCTGGCCAGGGTACAACTCTGGACTATCTTAAACCTGGTTTGGGGATTTCTCATTTTAAGGATAACAAGAACTAAATGACATTTCTTGAATAACTTTGGTTTTTATGACAATAAAATTGTTTTTCAAAATTGGTTAAAAGTACAATCCAACATGTCCTAAACTTGGAGTCTGGCCCTGAGTTCCTGAATCTGCTTTGCTGGATACTTGTCCCTAATTATGTGACTTGGTCAGGTAATATCGTTTGGGAGACTTTGACGTCAGGTCCACAATGAAGGGATTGGACGAGGGAAGCTCTGGCACCTTACATCTACAGCCAATGGTCTGAATTTTTAGTTCCACCCACAGTGTAAAATGGTCTGTCCTCTGCCCTGCCAAGTGACTGTTTCCATTTTAAGCAGTTTCCTTCAGTTAATGAGCGACAGCTGCATCCCCAAACTTTGCCTTTTTGGAGGGGCTTTCCTGGAGCCGGGAGGGCTGCCCCCTTGGGATGGGTTTTTCCAGAGAGATAACTGCTTAGGAGTCTGTGTTCTCTTTGTTTTGTGGAGTATTCTCTTTTCTCTCTAAACCTGGTGCTGGGCTGTGTATGAGGCAGCCGGATGGTGCAGTGGCTGGAGTGACGACCTGAAACTTGATGTTGCAATCTGACTTCTGCCATTTATCCTCTCTGTGATGCACGAAGTTCACGTCCCCTCTGCCTCAGTTTCCCTGTTTGTCAAAGGGAGATAATAACAGCACCTATTTTACAGTATTGTAGGGGCCAGAGAAGTGATATTTCTAAAGTACTTTGCAAACATTAAAACACTACATAAATATATCATTAAATATAATATATAATAATATATATTAATAAAATAATATAATTAATAATATATAATATAATTAATTTTAAAAAGTAGTGTTTACATTCACAGAGTGCTTCCTCTGCCTTTCCTCCACAGAATTTCCTTGAGTTACAAGCCCCTTTCTCGCCCCTTCTCTGTACCCCCCAGTTCACCCCTTGCTGTGAGTTCTTTTCCCCAGTAGGGTCAGCCAGGTTTACTTTGTTCAAGGAGCCAGACTTGCTCATAGCAATGGGGGAGGAGGGTAGGTTTGTGATAAAAATCAATAAAGTTTTTTATTAATAATGAAATATAACAACAGCCACTACAACCCAGGGAGATCTGCAGCATGAGTCCGCTATGATCAGTCTCATAGGAGACCTAGGCACTTGAGTCTAACTCAGGTCCACAGTGTTACTGTGGATCACAAAGATTTATACAACGTTCGGGCAATTCTCATCATTTTTTTATTGCTTAATTTTAATTCCACTGTTTGTGGAACGGTATTTGTGTTGCATCGAGGCCAACGAATCTAGAAGTTTTGCTGAGACTTGGAGGAAGCCAGTTAAGTTTCCTCCACCATATTCTTTCCCCTGCTCTTAGGTTCATAAAGGTAATATTGCTTTGAGCTTGAGCATTCTCTGTGTGAGAACATAGTTAAGGGAAAGAAAAAAATAATATTCTGTTCCTTGGAAACTTTCACTGTACATGAAGTTTTTCCAGAGTAATTTCTATAATTTAAAGTCAAACTGTGCTATATCAAAGCTGGATTATGCCAAAGATAGATACTTAGTGTTTTACATATACATTTTTATATTTCCTGCGAAGGTACTGGCTATTTTTCTGAGTTTTATGCAGTAATATAGACTCTTATCTTATTATGGTATTGATTATTTACTAAAAATAATCAGAGTAAGGGAAAGTGAATTTAATATTCTTTTGCATTTCTTCAATAGCAAATGAAGACAATGGGAAGTTTGAAATTGCAATTATAAATTGTTCTTTTCCCCTTATCATACTTTTCAATTCCAGCAGCCAATAAGGTGGTGCAATAGAGTGTCAGGTCTGGAGTAAAATCCAGCCATAGACATTCTCTAGCTTTGTCAATGTAGGCAAGGCATTTTAACCCTTGCCTTAGTTTGTTCAATGGTAAAATGGGAATAAAACAAGCAACTACTTCCTAGGTGGTTCTGAGGATCACATGAGGGCCTGGCACATGGTAGTGTCTATATAAATGCTTAATCTCTGCCTCATGCCATATATGAATGAAATGCCTTATTATAGTCCTCCTTGAAGCTTGTTCACTTTCTCTAAGATTATTTAACATTTATCCTGTGTAATCGCTTGATGAGGAACAGGCATTTGTGCATTGTTTTCCTTCATTAGCTCATGAGGTCTGAGGGCTGGGACAGTTTGGACTCACCTTTGTACTCCTGGGGCTTAGCCCAGCGCCTGGCACATGGTGAGCACTTAAGTAATGTTTGTGGACTTAACCTGGTGTTATGCAAACAAGCAAATAGGGCAATCTCTGCTCCTGGAGAGTGTGATATCAATAATCTCTCAAGTTCCATGAAGAGATGAGCCGTGTCTTGTCTCGGAGCTAAATTTTGTGTCTCCTCAAGCATCTAATTCAATGTTTTGTCTGTCTCTCCCCTCCCCTCCTTTTTCCTTTCCCTTTCCTCTTCTCCTCTACCCTTTTGTCCCCTTCCCCCAATTTTTCTCTCTCCCCCTCCCCATCCTTCTATTCCACTCCTCTTCTGTTCTTTTCTTTCTTTCTCCCTCCCTTCCTCTCTGTGTCTGTCTGTCTGTCTGTCTCTCTATCTCTGTCTCTCCCTTTTTTCTCTGTGTGTGTGTCTGTATCTCTCCGTCTCTGTTTCTCTTTTTGTCTCTGTCTTTCTCTCTGTCTCTGTCTTTCTCTCCTCTTTTTTTCTCTCTCTGTCTCTGTCTCTCTGTCTTTGTCTTTCCCTTTATTCTCTCTGTCTCTGTCTCTATCTCTCTGTCTTTCTCTATTTCTGTCTCCCCTTTTTTCCCCTCTCTCTGCCTTTGTCTCTCTCTGTCTCTGCCTTTCTGTCTCTCTCTCTCTCTCTCTCTCCCCCTTTTCTCTCTCTGTTTCTCTGTCTCTTCCTCTCTGTCTACTCTCTTTGTCTCTCCCTTTTTTTTCTCTCTGTGTGTCTGTCTCTATCTCTCCGTCTTTCTCTGTCTCTGTCTCTCCCCCTTTTTTCAGTTTCTGTCTCTGTCTTTCTCACCTTCCCTCCCACCCCTGTTTCTAGTGGTCTTCTGATTAGTATTTGTTTAATTGCTTCATTCATTTGCAATAAGGCATGACTGTAGGAGAGCTAAAGAAAGCATCACACAAAAATAGAGTCCGTGCATAACTGGGTATATATGTGCCAAGCAGCACTTCCACTTTAGAGTCAGAACTTACAGAGCGGCTCTTGCTGATTGCCCTCCCTTTCTTTCTGAATATTCCCTGTCTACACTGAGCAGATTTTGGTGGGAAGAAATGAAAGGAATAGAATTATTCTTCTCAGCAATCCTGATGACTCTTTCTCATGATGAACAAATGCAAAAGGAAGAAAAAGATGAGGAAAAACAGATGACTTTTACGCCCCATATACCAGAGCATCCCAGGCCTTTGTATCACCACTGTCTCTTGAAGTCCATCCAAGTTCACGTTCATTGTTTCCATGACTCTGTTCATCTTATCATAGGCCGTCCCCTTTTCCTTTTGCTTTCAGTTTTATCCAATATCAGGATCTTTCCCAGGGAGTCCTATCTTCTCATTACATGGCCAAAGTATTTAAGCTTTTGACCTTCCTGTCACTGATCTTAATTAATTTTTTAAACCATTGAGTGGAGGCAGCTATCGGATGGTACATACAGTGAGTGGATAGGGCAGTGGCCCAGGAGTCAGGAGGATCTGAGTTCAAATGCAACCTCAGATACTTAATACTTATAATTTTGTGACCCAAGCAAATCACTTAACCCCAATTGAGACTCAAAAAAAAGTACTGACTGGTTTGATTTAATTGCTGTCTAAGGAACTTTCAAAAGTCTTTTCAAGCTCTGCAATCTGAAAGTCCCAATTCTGTGACCCTCAACTTTCCTTAAAGATCAATCCTGACAGCCATACATTATTATTGGAAAAATAAAACAAAAAACATAACTTTGACTCTATGGACATTTGTTGCCAAGAGGATGTCTCTGCTTTTTAGTATGCTGTCCAGATTTGCCATAGATCTCCTTCCAAGGAGAAAGGAACTTTTAATTTAATGACTGTAGTCACTGTCTGCAGTGATCTTTGAGCCTAGTAATATATATTCTGACACGTTTTCCATTTCTTCTCCGTCTCTTTGCCAGGAAGTGATGGGACTAGTTGCCAAGATTGTAGGGGTTTTTTATATCAAGCTTCAAGCCAGCTTTTAAAAATATTTTAATAGTATTTTTTAAATACATGCAAAGATAATATTCAACATTCACCTTTGCAAAACGTTGTGTTCTGATTTTTTCCCCTCAATCTCTCCTCAAGACAGCAAGCAATCTGCCATATATTTATGCTGCAGGCACACCCACACCCACACAATCAGATCAAAAGGAAAAAACTCAAGGAAAAAAGAACAAGCAAACAACAAAAAAGTGAAGATGTCCTGCTTTGATCCGCATTCAGTTTTCATAGTTCTCTTACTGTGAGTGATGCTTTCCACCACAAGTCTATTGGAACTGCCTTAAATCATTGTTGAAGAGAGCTCAGTCCATCACAGTTGAACATCACGTGATACACATGTACAATAATCTTCTGGTTCTACTCACTTACTCAGAATCAGTTTGTGTTAAGTCCCTCTTGAACTTTCTGAAATCATCCTGTGGTTCCTTTCTTATAGAACAATATTAATCCATAACATTCATCTACCATAACTTATTCATCTATTCTCCAACTCATCACCATCCACTCAGTTTCCAGTTTCTGGCCACTACAAAGAGGGCTGCCAAAAACATTTTTGCCCATGTGGGTCCCTTTCCCTCCTTTAAGATCTCTTTGGGAGATAAGCTCAGTAGGAACACTGGTGGATCACAGGGTGTGCAGAGTTTGATGGCCCTTTGGGCAAAGTCCCAAATTGCTCTCCTTGCAAGCTAGCTTTTACCTTCACCTCTTTGACCCTCATCAAGATGTGCCTTAATTCCTCTTCACTTTCTGCCATCGTAATGGTGCCATCTGCATATCTGAGATTGTTGATATTAGTTCCAGTTTATTGATTCATCCAGCCCAGCATTTTGCACAATATTCTCTGAATATAAATTAAATAAGGTGACTAGACACTGACTTGTCATTTTCCTTTCCTGATCTTAAGCCAGTCAGTTGTGTCATGTTCAGGTCTAATTGCTGGTTCTTGACCCACATGCAGGTTCTGTGAGACAAGTAAGATGTTCCGATGCTCCCACATCTTTGGGGACTTTGAGTTGAAACTGAATTTTAGTGCCAGCCATTTAAATGATCTAGTGCCCTAGCTCAGTAGGACTCTAGAGCAGTACATAGTAGACTGGGCATTTCTAAATAGTCTTTTTCTGTGGCTTAGTTGGAGAATGTTGGGGAAGTAGAATAATAGTATAAGTGAAATGATTTTTAATTATTTGGAATAGCTACTTCATATGTTCTAGTCACCTATTACTAAACTCATTAAAGAAAAATCATTTTATAGAGCTGAACTGTATATACATGTAGCTTATAGAGCTTCATTTTGATTATTGATAGTATGTATACTAGCCCAGCCATTATTAAGTGCTTGTTATGTTCCAGCCACTGTGTTTAGTACTGGGGATGAAATTCAAAGCCAGAGCAGCCTCTTCTCAAGTAGTTTTCATTGGAAGAGGGGAGATATAGCATGAATCAGCAGGGCCTAGCAGATAAGCCAGAATATGTGGAAAGATTCATTAGCAGGAGTGTTCTAGCCTCTGGAGGTTGGGGTGGGCTTGGAGAACCAGAAAATGCTTCCGACTGAAGGTAGCCTAGTATTTGAAGTAAGCCAGGAGGTCTAAAGGAGAGTAAGGGCATGGAGTTGGGGAGCGAGCATGTTCTAGCTTTGGGGGCAACCAATATACAGTGAGACAGGGAGTTGGTAAGTGGGGTAATGGGTGTGAGAGACCCTGGGGGCTATCACGTCTGGATTGAGGAGGGCATAGACAAGAGCTGAGTGTCCCAGGTCTGGAGAAGTCAGAAGGAGGCCACGTTCCCACAGGAACTAAAATCCAGAACATTTACTTTTGGTGGATTTGTACTTTCATAAACTTTCAAAGTATTCACCCCCCCCCCCCAAGAGTATTTTCTTATTGCTGCCATATTCCTTTTATCTTTTTACTTACCTTTACTATTTGTGATGATTGCTTTTTTTATACTTTTGTATATATTTCTCATTGTTATTAGAAAGACAGAATGAAAGGTAGTGGCTACAATGTCCTAATAATTTTCTCTTGCAGACAAGTAGACCTAATTTCTAAATACATAATAGCTGAGCTGCACTCTCTTAAACTAATAACTCTTTGAAGTATAAGACCTTTAAAATTTCTGTCCTTCATGCTTATGCATTTTACACGTTATTAATGGCACATTAGATATTACCGTAAAAACCTCAGCTCTCCCATAATGTCTTGAAAACTTTCATTAATATGTTAATTTGAAGCCCTTTGCAGATAATGCTTTGTCAATCTTTTGAAAGGACGGCACAATGCATTCTAAAAAGTATATGCTTATTCTTTGTACTCACTGAATAATTACCATGACCAACAATTTCTTTGAATTCTGAAGATCATTTTAACCAATGTTTTTCTGTTGAACTCCATGTCATCATTTCAAATTACTCTTATCAAAGTTTTGAAGATGGAGACTTCACCATATTTAATCAGAATGTAAGACGCTTGAAGACAAGAGACTGACATGTTTCTTTTTGACCACAGGGTACTTAACGTGTATGCACACGCTATCATGACTGATATGTTCTTATTGTCTATCCAGTGACCTTCCCAATGTGGGATTCATGTGCAGCCACCAGAAAGATCTCTTGAGATTCTCTTCCGGACCTCTTCCTTGTTAATGTCAAACTTGTCTCTCCGTTCTCATGGGATGATCATATTGAGTTGTTAAGGAATCAAAGTTCTCTCAATTTTTCTTTCCCAAATTTTATATGATTTTGGTGTGTCAAGGCAGAGGGATGTCTTACTGGCTGAGAACCTGTAAGATACTTCGTTGCTGCATTCAGTCAACTCACATTTAGTAAGCTCCAACTGTGTACTAGGTACTGCACTAAGTTCTGTGGATACAAAGAAAGGCAAAAAAATTTGTTCCCGACCTCTAGGAACTCAGTTAAATGGGGGAGACATCATGTCAACAGCTATATATGGAGCATGTCTCAGAGGCGCACTTATGGCTTCATTGAGGCGTTTGGGGAAAGGATCTTTTGTAGAAGGTCTAATTTCAGCTGGGGAGCTGGATGGAGCAAAGTGGCACAGCACTGGGCCTGATTCCAAGTCCAAAACTGGTCCCGGACACTTCCTGGATGTGACACCCTGGGCAAGTCACTTAAGTATGTTTGTTTTACCTTCCACATCTGCAAAGTAAGCTGGAGAAGAAAATGGCCCTCCAGTGTCTCTGCCAAGAAAACACCAGCTGGGATCATGAAGAGTCAAACATGACTGACCTGATAGAACAATAAAAAGCATTTAGGGAAGTAAGACGGAGTGGGGAGGTGGCCAGTAAATCCCAGAGCCAACTGCATGAGCTTGATAATTGAAACCATGGAAGCTGATGTGATGGGGGTCACCCAACAGCTAAAGCACTTAATGTAGGATCGAGATCCAGGCGAAGAAACAGAGAAGGGCTGTGTGAGAGATATTCAAGAGGAACAAGAGAGACAGTACAGAAAATGCGCTGGTCAGATAAGAAAGTGCATCAAATGGGAGACACCCTGAGAGGATAGGAGAGAAATGGAGATGTTTGTGGCAGAGGGAAGTAGCGAGCAGATGAGGAAGAATAGAGAAAAAAATCTGCAGGGGCGGGAGGAAAGCTTCTGGAGAAAATGGCAGGGAATGGGAGCCCTTGTGCATGTGGAGGGGATTGCCTTGGCCCAAAGCTCCCTGCTCCCTGGGATGGGGATGAGGCAGGAGGTGACCTAAGATAGCTGGGTGAAGTAAGGTGAGCAGGTGCAAAGAGATCTCTGCAAATGGCCTCATTTTCCAGTGAAATAGAAAGCATGGTTCTGATCTGAGAGGTGGGGGATGGAGAAGCTGGGGAAGCTTTGAGGAAGGATAAAAGGATCTTTTGTATTTCTGGAAAGATGTACTTTGATGTATAGTTTTGTTGTGGAAAGCCTGCCTTTCCATTTTGTTTTTTTGGATGTCCTCAAGGAATGATCAGAGTCAGTGTCTATCATTTCTTGTACCTATTTCTCATTTGTCAACATCAGTAGCTTGATTAGCACACGCAGGGTCAGAGTTGACTCTGATCATGTCTTCTGATTTTCATTCAATTGGACATTTATTTTAATAGTGTCTTTAGAAGATAGTGTCATCTACAAACAAAATATAAATGATTGCCCCTGTTAGAAATGGTCATTTACATTAAAATACAATCAATTTCCTTTGTTTTCTGTTATTTTATGCTCATTATATCTATCCTATTTTTCTTTCTTTCTTGAAATACTCTTAATTTATAGGCTTGAGGCTTCTGCAAGTAAATGTGTATTGTTTTATATTGATATATT
Source organism: Sarcophilus harrisii (assembly GCF_902635505.1). Lineage (NCBI taxonomy): Eukaryota > Metazoa > Chordata > Mammalia > Dasyuromorphia > Dasyuridae > Sarcophilus > Sarcophilus harrisii. Next base: position 3,331,369 of record NC_045429.1, read on the forward strand.
TTTTAGGAATTAGCCCCTAATATCCACAATATGTCTACCTTGGTCATAATATAGTAAGAGATATATGGTAAGGGCTCCTTAGGAGACAGAAGATATATGTATGTATATATATATATGTATGTATATATATATATATATATTTGACTTTTAATATTTATTCAGACACTGAAAAATAATTTGAATATGGAGACTTTCAAAGAATGAGTTGTCTCTTATTCACATACTGGTGAGAAGGCAAAAACTATTTTAGATAATATGGATGAATCACTGAAAAATCTCAGTAGCCTTTCAAGATATGTAAGATCTTCTCTAGTGATCAAGAGGTAGTTATACTACTCTTACAACTGGATTTCCATATTCATCAAGGCAACTAAAGTGTTGTATTTGGTGCCTATCAAATATAATCAGGATAGATGAGAGTCTGGTACTTCTCTGTCTTGAAGTAATGGGGGTTTTCAAAATCCCTTTTCCCCTTTTTTTCTTTCCCTGTCAGGAGTTATGTCTCCAGCTAGAAATTATAATAGCTTCAGGTTGGAAGAAACACTGATTTCCATCATTCCGTGACCCTGGGGATATTGATGACTGATAGTGTCTATTTTATAAAATAATAAACTTTCAAATCATTGTTTTAAGTGAAAATCTTTTAACTAGAGAGAAATTATGGCCAGTAGTAATTCTTCACATTTATATAATGCTTGAAGGTTTACAGAATATCCTACAAATTATCATCCTCATTATATCAAAATATTAATCAACATGTGGTAAATTAGAAGAATTGTTTGCTCAGTAGACCTGTTGTTATCATTTCATTTCACTTGACAATTTCCATTTGAGATATTTGAGTTGATGTTGAGATGCTTTGTTGGTTACCGGGGGGACAGAGTTTGGTACTTGATGATTGCTTTTAGCAAAAGAGAATATTCCATTGAACTGAGATGATGAATGTGGATGAGAGTGTGTAGGGGCGATTTTCAGCCAGCTACTGTTTCAAGGTAGGAACATTGGGACTGGGTTTGCTCATGTGGTTCTCCACTCGTATCTAAGACCATTGGATTCTTACTGAACCTTCAAGGCTCTTCTAAACCTTTCAGAGGCCTTGAATTGGATACTTAAACATCTATGACAATTTAGAACACTTATGATAACACACCTTAAGTTAAAAAATATCGATGTAATTCTTTTCTATATCTTTCTACACAACCTCAACTGTTTCAGCGACAGCAGGCAGTCATAGTTCATGTTAGAAATAGGCTTTGATGGAAAGACCAGTGGATTTGGAGTCAGAACAAGTAGGTTTAAACCCCTTACTACTCCTATAGTCTTCCTCGCCTGGGAAGTGAGGACTTTGGAGGAGATAAGTTCTGAGTATCCTCCTGGTGCTCAGAATCTGTACTCCTGCCGAGTACCCAGCATCAAGCTCAGTGCATGGCAGATATTTGGCAAAGAAGGATTTCTGTTCTTTGGAAGTTTGCAAGATAAGGCTTGAAAGGGGTGGTCAGAAAGGATTCTTTTGAGAGGACAGGCCAGGTAAACTGGATGGTCTTAGGGATCCCTTTCTATTATGGAATTTTATGAGAAAAAGATTGTTGAATAGAAGATTTCTTTGGACTCTGGGAAGTCCTCAAGGAAGGAACCTCAAGTCCCATATTAGAAGTCTAAGATTGAGTTCTTTGTGATCAAAAGATGGCCCCTGAAAAGTGATTCTATATTTGGATGACTTCCTATGCCCTGTTTTTCCCAAATTGGAAACTGAGTCAGGCTGCATATATATCTTTCACACTTCTTGGCATATTTAACTAATAAATATATAAATATTATATCTCAAGAGGATTTGTCAGTGAAAAAGTACTGTGAAATCACAAATGGAACTGCTTCTTTTAATGACTCTTATGATACACACAGACATACACCCACATATTCTCACACACACACACACACACTGTACACGCCCTTCAGAACAGCTTTGGTATTCAGTCAAATCAATTTCCAGTTTTAATGATATGAAAACTTTATTATTATTGTTAGATTAGCAGGTTTTCAGTGGATTATTGTTTTTGATAGCTTTTTCTCTGTAAAGGACACATAATGAAGTATGATGAGAGATATGACAAAATATTCCAAAACTCAAGTTTATTCACTTCATGAAAATAACATTTTGAAAAACACAGCTATAGTACTTCCTCTGAAAGAGAATAATAGTCTCCACATTTCATTCATTTGATAGGAGCAATTAAGTACCTATTATAGGTCACTGTCTGAGGCATTTTATCAAAAGAAAAAATTTCAAAATATTTCTTAATCTCAAAGAACTGATGTTCTACTGAGGGAAGACAACCTGTGAATCTATTGTTTGAGTAATCACAAAATATTTCTTTGGAGACCAGATCTGGGACTTGGTACAAAAAGATCCTAGCAAGGAAATTCCCTCTATCAATGAATTTTTGCCGCTCATAGATTTACGGATGTGTGAATAAGTGACAACTCATTCTTTGAGAGTCTCCAAGTTCAAATGACTTTCCAGAGTCTGAATAAATGTCAAAAGGCAGCTAGATATTCCTAAGAAGATACTCTTTGTTTCCAGTTCTTGGCTACCATGAAAAGAGTTGCTATCAAGATTTTTTTATACTGCTAGGGACTTTTCTTCTTTCTGTGATATCTTTGGAACATATATTTCTTAGTACTATTGTTGATAAAAAATATGCATAATTTACTAACTTTGGGGGGTAGTTCCAAATTGCTTTCCCAAGTAGCTGAACCGATTTGTAGCTCCAACAACAGAGCATTAATGTGCCTATTTTCATGCCTCCCTTCTAATGTTTTTCCTTTTTTTCTTTGTCTTCTTTTTGTCTTCCTCCTTTGTCATCTTTGCCAGTCTGCTGGATGTGAGGTTGATTTCATTTGAATTTCTCTAGTTATTAGGCATTTAGAGTATATTTTTCATGTGTACTGTTGCTAGTTCCAATTTCTTCCTTTAAAGCTTTATAATCTTTGATTATTTTTTCTATTGAAAAAGTCTCCTTATTTAATAAATTTGGAAGTTTTTGGTTTAATAGATTTGAATCAATTTTTAATATCAATTCCTAATATCTTAGATATGATATCTTTATCAAAGAAACTTGCGGTAAAGATCTTCCACCCATTCATTTTTCTTCCTTCTAATTTTAACTACATTAGATTGGTTTGTACATGAACTTTTACATTTTATAAAAGTAAAATTGTTCATTTTGTCTTTGATGATCTGTTTATGTTAATTTGGGCCTAACAATTAACACCAAGAAAACACAGGTTCTCCATCAGCCAGCATCACACCATCTACATGTGGAAACATCAGTTATAGCAAATAGTGAAGTTTTGAATGCTATGAATAAGTTCTCTTACCTTGGTAGTAAACTTTCCAGGGATATCCACATTGATAATAAGATTAACACAAGCATTGTCAGAGCTAGCTCAGTGTCTGGCAGGTTCCAAAGGAAAGTGTTGGGATGTAGACTAAGCACAAATATTGCTGGATGAAAAAGGATGTACAGTTTTAGATAGTTTGGGCATAGTTCCAGATTGCTCTTCAGAATGGTTGGATTAGTTTCCATGTCATCACAATATTCATAATTTTCCTTTTTTCATATTAATCAATGTGATATGTGTGAAGTAGTACCTTGAGATTGTTTTAATTTCTATTTTTCTCCTTCAATAGTGATTTAGAACATTTTTATATGACTATATATAGCTTTGATTTCTTTATGTGAAAACTACTTTTTCATATCCTTTGACCATTTATATTAATTATGATATTGTATACTCAAACTCCTTGATAAGAGAAACAATATAGTAATTTCATTAGTCAATAAGCATTTATTAAGTACTTACTATATATATGTGTATATATATATATATATATATATATCAGATACTCCACTAAATACTAAAAAAGGGGTAGGGTAAAAAAAAAAAACCCTGAACAATGCTACCCTCAAAAATCTCACATTTAAGTAGAGAAACAACTTTATGTAACTAAGACACACACATGTTAAGGACCATGCCTAAGAACACTATAAGGGATAGATCGATTCTCCGAGAGCTTCCACAGCTGTGAACATCTGAAGGCGTTGCAAAGGAGCCTTGACTGACACAGGTGTTGCTTGTGGATTGGGAATGAGATAAATTGGAGGCAGAGGGAAGAGGGGGGAGGTCAGACAACATAAAGGCCTCTCAGTGGGGAGGTTAGAGAACAGCAACTGCCTCTCAGTCTCCTTGAATCACCATCATCCACTCACAAGAAGAAAAGAAAAGGTCTAGTGGAGGTAAAGCGAAATTACATATTGTGTTCCCACCACACACCCACACACACACCCACACCAGGAATTTGTCTTGGAAATCCGGGAGAGACACAGGGCACTATCCTGAATGGACAACGTGGTCAAATATTGGAATCAGAGATTGGAACAAATGAAGAGAGAATGGAGGGTAATTAGTCAATGGAGTCTGAAGATGTGCAAAAGATGATAAGAGCTGGTCTCTCTTCTCAGTAAAGCATCTGATAACACTTTGTGCTGTGACGAGGGGCAGGAGGTATGGCCGGGGGAGTTTGAGGAGAGAAGGGTTGTGGTCAGATAGGGGAATTTAAAAGGTCTCAGTGATGAGGTGGAATACTTTTCTTGGTGATAATAATACTGTGGGTATGATTGTTGCTCTGGGTAGTTTCCTTTAAAGTCTTTAGTTCAGTTCAAATGCTAGCACCCTATCTACCACTTGCATTTGACAATCAGTGATTAAATGCCTTCTTTAATCAGTAAATATTTGATAGATTGATGGAGGAGAACTGAGATTTTTTTTTTGTGTGTGATTTTATTGGTGTAGGATGGTAGGGATATTTGATAAACTGAAATAATGGTTTATGGGAGAAGAGAGTGATTTAATATCTTTTCCATCCTCCAATTCTTACTTACGTGTCTAATTTTTTCTTAGGTACACAATAAAATGTTTACAATTCCTTGGATAGAACACTGAGTCTGGTGTCAGGAAAACCAGCTATGTGACCTGGGGAAATAATTTCACTTCTGCCTTCTTCAGCTTGTTCAACTATAAAATGGGGGTTATAATGGCACCTACTTCCCAGAGTGCTTGTAAAGATCAAAGAAGTAATCTGTGTCAAATGCTTCCCCATAGTCATCCTGACACATAGTAGATGTTTAAGAAATGCTTGTTTTCTTAGCTTTCCTTTGCCTTGGGAACACCAGGTTATGAAGAAGGAAGTTCAGCAATATTGTGTGTGACAAAACAAAGTCAGGCTCGGTCTCCATTTGCTGCAAATAATTTTCCTCAAATGATTAATCTAGTGCTCAGAGAATTGCTAAAGATACTAGTTCCTATTTTTTTTTTTTATTCTTACAGTAGCATTTAAAAATTCCAGTCATTTTCTATATGATTGAACAAAAAATCTAGGATATTTGAGACTTTTAAAATATTTCAGTGGCACTTCCTTCAATTGTTCACTAAAACTCTTTATGCAGTTGAGGTAATGTGGGTTTGGAATCTCCCTGAGCTCTTGGACTCAATTGAGGCATTGAAGTTGATAAATACTAGTAGGATGCAACAACCTGGAAGATAAGATTGTCCTCATTAGTATTTGTCTCCAGTTCCTAGCTCTGCTTCTGGCTCAAAATAAATGCTTGTTGATTGACTGACTGATAGGTGTTTGGATTCAAGCCCTTTTCTAATCTCCAGCACTGACAAATTTTCCTTTCTTTTTAAATTAATTGGTTTTGTTTATGATTTACTTATGTGTATATCCATTCATCCATCTAGCTATTTATCCATTCATTATTTTATTCTTTATCTATTTATTGATTTTCTCTAGGCCTCTCATTTCCATGAGGAATTTCTGGTGTTGGCTTTTTGTCTGTAACTTGAAGCTTTAGACAACTAAGAGGTTTCATGATTTCTTTGTAGCCTCAGAACTGGGCCAGGAATTTTCTGGGATCCCCTCTAGTTATTATGTGATGCTACTTCACATGGTATCTGCTGTCCCTCTTCTTCCAAGACATTTTTGTTTTGCTTGTACATGTTTTGTTTCTTTGGATGTTTTATTCTCCTCCCATTAACATATTTCACCTTTTTAATGGTCCTTTAAAAGTTTCATAGAAAAGAGTGACTTGCATCTGACAATTTTTTTTTTAAATTGAACTCTGTTGAAGTGAAACTGAAATATTTCAATATTGTTGAAAGACATCATACTTACGGGCCTTAAAAAAAAAAGTTCCTCAAATATCCATTTTGTACTTTTTATAGCCATAGATTTAATTTCTCCATCTACTTAGTTACGGTAAGAAAGAAACAGACCAATAATTTCAAATATCTACCATGGCCAAAAATCATCTAGTTAGAATAACTTCTAATATGTTATTGACTGTTTTGTTAGAACTCACATTGTAAGCTTGATGTTATCTGCAAGTGGTTCATTTCCCACCTCTGTCTCCAAAGTGCTTTTTATATGCCTCAGCAAGCACTAACATTATAGTTATTTGGTCCTAAATTTTTATTAAGGAAATTATATGGGATCAAGATATTTTAATATTTATTATTTATTTTACTGCAAACCCATGTGGGACAAATATATTCCAGGAATAAAGTTAAGTAATCACAAGAAGGGCAAATGGTCCATCACAAACTTAAATTACTTATAGATTCAAATAGACTGAAGTTGAACTGATCATGGGATGATATGATAACAAAATATATTCATGCCTGAAAAGCCTCTTCTCATACTTAAGACTCATTTTGCTCAGGTCTGATTCCCCTTCTACTTGTATCCTTTAATCCACTCTGACTTCTCTCATGTACTTTATCAAACTCTAATTTGTACTATAGCTGTATATGTGTTTATTTCTTCACTTGGTGTAGGTTCAATGATCCACGGAATCAAAGGCCACCATTTTGCATCTTTGAATTTCATTCCTTATTATGGTCCATTACACAAATCAGGTATATAGCAAATGGCTGTTGAACTCAATTGAAGGTACTTTCTGAATCTTTTAGTGTTCTAGAACTCCCAAATCCATATTTCTAGTTCTGACCCTTTATAAACTCTGTCACAGAATATTTAATATATCACCAAATAAGATCCTATATGTTAAAAAAACAAAACAAAACAAAACAGATTCATCTGCTTCCTGATGAAACTTCTCTTTCTAGCTTTCCTATTTTTGTTATGAGATATTTATTCTCCTAAATACAGAGATTTTGAGCTTTGATTCTTTTATCTTCTGTGTTCATTTATTGCATACATCCTGAATATATTATAATTGTATATAAATTATAATATTATATAATGTCATATAATATATATTATAATACAAATAATCATTTATTATTATAATATCCTTCAGAATATCTCAGATTCATTGTTAATTCTCCATTTTCCCCTCCCAATATCCTTACTACCTCCGTTCACATTTTAAGTAAATAGGGCCAGTCTTTATCCTTTCATACTTCCCAATGTCGTGGACCAGCAGGAGTAGTCATACTCTTGCTCCTCAAAATTACTTTTTGAGCTGAGCATTCGTCTTCTGCTATCACTCACTAAACAACCTCTCCTTGTCCATGTCTACATCTATTTACATCCTGGTTGTTATAACCTATTAACCACCAGGTCATTCCATCTTTTTTCTTAAGACAGTTTCAGACACAGTCTTCTTTCTCAACACATTTCCTGCCCATTGATTTGGGGATAATCATGCTATTGTGTCCTTAGGTGTCATGACCTACAAATACATCAGCCTTCTCAACTTTTGTGATCTGAACCTGCATTCTATCTCTGTGAATAAAATCGCTCCACACTTGACCTCATCATTTTTCCTAAGTATTGATTTCTTGAGTATTTGACGTTTTTGAATTTCCTTTTTCTAGCTACAACTTCTCTTATACTCACTCCCTCTATCTCTACCTATTCCTTTTTAAATTAAAGCTTTTTATTTTTAAAACATATGCAATGATAATTTTCAACATTCACCCTTGCAAATCCTTGTGTTATAATTTTTCCTCCCTTTCCCCAAACCCCTCCGCCAGATGGTAAATAATCCAATATAGATTAAACTTGTGCAATTTTTCTATACATATTTCCACAAATATGCTACACAAGAAAAATCAGATTAAAAAGAAAAAAAAAGAGAAAAAACAAAAAGCAAGCAAATAGCAAAAAGGCGATGATAGTGTGTTGTGATCCACATTCAGTCTCCACAGTCCTCTCTCTGGATGCAGATGATTCTATCACAAGACCAGTGGAACTGGCTTGAATCATTCCCTTCATGGTTGAAAAGAACCATGTGCATCAGAATTGATGATTGTATAATCTTATCATGTACAATGATCTCCTGATTGTGCTCATTTCACTCAGCATCAGTTCGTATAAGTCTCTCCAGGCCTCTCTGAAATCATCCTGCTGAACATTTCTTATAGAACAATAATATTTCATAGCATTAATATACAATAATTTATTCATCCATTCCCCAATTGATGGACATTCACTCAGTTTCCAGTTTCTTGCCACTACAGAGAGGGCTGCCACAAACATTTTTGCGCATGTGGGTCCCTTTTCCTCCTTAAGATCTCTTTGGGGTACAGGCCCAGCAATAACACTGTTGGATCAAAGGTTGTGCACATTTCGATAGCCATTTTGGCACATAATTCCAAATTAATCTCAGAATAGTTGGATCAGCCCACAACTCTACCAACAATGTATTAGTATCCCAGTTTTCCCACATCCCCTCCGACATTCATCATTATCTTTTCTGTCATCTTAGCCAATCTGAGAGGTGTGTAGTGGTACTTCAGAGTTGCTTTAATTTTCATTCCTCTGATCAATAATGATCTAGAGCATTTTTTTTCATATGACTATAAATGGTTTTAATTGCTTTATCTGAAAATTGTTTGTTCATATTCTTTGACTATTTATCAATTGGAGAATGACTTGAATTTTTACAAAATTAAGTTAATTATCTATTTATTTTGCAGATGAGGCCTTTATCACAACTTTTGGATATATTTTTTCCTTCTAATCTTGTCTGCATTGGTTTTGTTTATACAAAAACATTTTAACTTAATATACTCAAAATTCTCCATTTTACATTCCATAATGTACATTAGTTCTTCTTTGGCCACAAATTCCTTCTCCACAGATCTGAGAGGCCTCTATTCCTTCCCTACATCATGAACTCTCAAAGCTCATTGAATTATTTCTTTGTACAACAATTTTTGCCAGGTCCTACTTTTCCACCTTTGAATCTTTGTCACTGAGATCAGTTCATCTTTACATTACTTTTATCCTCTTGCGATTCCTACTTTGCCCAAGAACAAACTGGATCACTTTCATCCTATGTCTTTTCTGCTTCTCTTGGTTTGCTTATGGGTGCTACTGAAAGAGGTTCCAAAACTCTGCTGATTGGGTACAGTTAAGCAATCTATATCAGCAAATGTTCATCAAATGTTTACTATCTGCATGCTGTATTAAGTACTAAGATTACAAAGACAAACATGGAACAAATTTATCTTATCTAACAATTAATTTCAGCTCAGCTAAAGAACAATGTATTTATTTATTCATTCATTCATTTATTTGTTTATTTATTTTTTGGGTTGGCTTCATTCCTCCAATTCCCATTCTAAACATCTCCTTAAACTATCTACCTAAGTACCACACCCACTACCAGGGCCTTTATCTCCCACTTTAGTGACAAAACTGAGACTATCCAGAATAAACTCTCTTTCCAATTCTATATTTTAGAATTGCTCTCTCTCACCTCCTAGTCCCTTCTCCTTTTCTCCAGTTTCTGATGATGAAGTGATCCTCCTTTTTGATGAGTCTAACCCCACTGCAAGTGCTTTTAATTCTAAGTGCCATCAAATATTATCTGGGATCTTGTCCATGTGATTTGAGTTCCTGTCCTGATCTTTAGCCTCTTACCTCTATTGCCCTACAAAGTTGATCATTTATTAAACACCTAATATTTGACAAGCTCTGGGGATAGAAAACAAAAATAAAGGCATCCTTTATCAAAAATTTTATGTACTGTCAGTAAGACTACAGGTATATTTATAAGTGGATGCAAAATAAATAGCTAGTGTTTGGCAGCTATGGAAAGAAGGCACTAGCATCTAGAAGAATTAAGAATGGTTTCATGTAAAAGGGAGCTCCTGATCAGCATTATTGGATGAAAAGATACTTCTTCGAAGTGTAGTGAGGAAGGAATGCATTTCAAGTTTGCTTATCCTCCACTTTCCTTCTCTCTCATTGTTTGTTGTCTGTCTTAAGAATGTGGATTCCTGCTCCTTTTGTCCCTAAATCTAAGCCTTCTGGGAAGTCTCTCCAGCTCCCTGCCTCCATGTGCAGATTCTAGCCCATCTCCAAAACCAGGACATTCTCATGCTTCACTTAGGCCCTCTCTTATGCTGCACCAGAACCCTGGGGATTCTCAGATCCCCTGCTTCCCCTATTCTCAATTAAAGTTTCTGCATCTCCAAGCTCATTTCCAGATGGGTTCAAACTGCTCCAGTCCTCCTTTTTTCCCCCCTAAGATGAAAAGACTTTGTGATTCTCCTGAATCAAAGCCATAGGAAGCTGCCCACCCCAATTGTGCAAGGTCTCCTAGCTTGGCCTGAGACTTGGGGAAATCTTTACTCCCCTATTTCTGCTTAAATTTATGGGAACTTTACTTCTCCCCAAAACCAGACTGGCCTGAGTCCTAGGAAGTACTCCTTCCCTACCTTCCTTGCAGGGCTCTGCCCAAAGAAATATAAATTTTGATCAATGAAACCTTACAAGATATCTAGGGGCTCGTGGATTAGGGCTTTGTCTTAAACCCAGTTACTCTGGCTCTCATGGATTGGCCAGCAATAGATCCAAGGCTAATTTATTCCACTTGCTCACTGCTTGAGTCCAATTTGGCTCTAAGGGAATATGAACGGCAATTATTGACCAGAAACCCTGAGGATTTTTCCATCTCAGGGGATTTTTTTTGGCTAGGAAAAGAGGCCTTCTCCGCCTCATTACTTATCCAGCCTTAATCACAGACTGGGCTCTGCCTTAAAGTTCAAAGACCTGTTAAAGACCTCAGCTTAAAAAGGCCCAGATCTCCCATTGCATCCAGAGCCATCTCCACTTATCCTGAGCCCTCTCTGACTCCTGGATCTAAATGGCTCTGGAAGGGGAAGTGAGACTGGGGACTTTGCCCAGCCTCTCTCACTTAAACCCAGGAGCAAGAGATAGTCCCAAAGCAGAAAGAAACCCAGTGAGGAGATATTCTCACCATTAAGCTTTTAGGCACATAAATAAATATTCATTTATGGAATTTAAAATACAAAGTCACAAAAGTCTACAAAAGATTGAATTAAATTATTTTAAATTTTTATTTTAATTGTTATTTTAAAATGCCAATGAAAATGACATCACATTATGCAAAAATAAATACAAATCTATAAAGATGGACAAAAATATGAAGTTTTAAAATTTAAGTTTATCATCCCCTTATTACATAATCCATAATATGTTACTATTATTTGATAACAAAACACTTTATTTCCAAGAAAAAGAAGACTTCGAACAATTTATCAAAAGAAATACACAATTAGGAGCCAAGATGGTAGGAGGATATACGTTTCTTTCTGACCTTCTCCTACAACCCTCAGACTAATTACCAAATCCAGCCTCTTAATTAGCTTTGCATTGGCAGAACCCACAGATATTGGGAGTGCAACAAATTATCAGCAGAAGATAATTTCACAGATCACCAGAAAAGGTCTGTTTTAATCGGGAACAGAGAGAGGCAGACGAAGCACAAACAGGCTGAGCACAGACATTAGCGTAGAAGAGCAGAGTCCCGGGGCAGCCTGGACTCTATGAGGCAGCTTGGACTCCGTGGTGAGGAATCTATAATAGTGATGTTAGTTACTCTGCCCTGGCTACTAACCAGTAGATCAGCAGAGAAGTTAGAAAACATCCAACACAAACACAAAAGGTAAATAGTGAACCCCAGAATCTCATGGGACTGTCATGCCCACCCAACACTGGGAGTGAGTCAGCATTGACCCAATGTTGCAGCAGCTTGTAAAGGAAGCCCTAAAAGCAGATCTTAAATTAAAAAGAAATGAGTAAAAAAAGCAAAGGGAACTCTGACCACACACAGATTTTTATGATGAAAGAGAAGAACAGATTTCAAACCTTGAGGAGACTAAAAGCAAATCATCTCCAGATGAAGCCCCAAAAGGTGATAGAATCTGGTCCCCACCACACAAGGATCACCTAGAAGAAATTTTTAAAAAATCTTAAAAGAGAGCTAGAAGAAAAATGGGAAAAGGAAATGAAAACTTGGCAAGAGGGTTTGGAAAAGGCATATAACTCATTAAAAGAAATCCACAATTAAAGAAATCCTTATAAACACTACAAAATGAATGACTTACTAAATGATAACTTTTGCCCAAAATTATATTATCATTTAAACTTCTTAGTGGTAGCTCTTAAGAACTAGACAGTTAGGTGTATAGCTAAGCCTTTGGATACTTTGCAAACATCACATTGGTACTATCTCTAAATACATTGGTATCTTTATCATTGTCTATGACTTTTATCTCTTCTTGTGAATTCTTCATGTGTTATTTCACCTATAGGAACTTTTCTCTCAAACTAACTGACATTTCATGAAATCAGTGTACATTATCATGTTTTGCTTATTTTCACTATGTGTACATTTCTAGTTGACCGTTTTTTTAAAGACCTAATTTTAATTCTATGCTTTTTTAAGCTTCTGAAAAATTTTTTAAACTGTTTAAAACTTTAAAATAAAATAGAAAAAGAAAAAAAACACTGCCATTTGCATAGCAAAACTTGAGAGGGTTCAAAATAGAAAAAAAAATAGAAATTTCCATTTCAAGAAAGCCTATATAATAAATATAACACATTGTGTTCAATGCTTATCTTTTCTTTGCCTCCTTGTAATTTTTATTTTGTCCTCTGCTGGGCACTTTTTTATTTTATTATTTTTCCTTCTTCCTTCTCTCCCTCCCCCAAGAAGGCTATAATTATGTGCATACACATATACGTAGATATCTATAATCATATGTACATATATGCATTCATATACATCCATATAAGACTATACTTTGCTTGTTTGCTCTGTTTCTCTGAAGGTGGATCACATCTTCCTTTGAAAATTCAAGTCTTTCCATATTCTTCTATATCCACCAACTCATTTTCTACACCAAAGCAATATTCCAACCTTTTGCTGTCTAGTTTTTTTTAAAGTCTAAACAACATTGATTAATATGGCCGACAGTGTAGTTTCTCTTTTTGTCTTTTGATTAAATTTAATTTAGCTGAGATCATGATGACTATACTTGATGTTTTTCCTAATAATTTCTACTCCTGACCTTTATTTTATTTGGTGTGTATCATTTACTATCTTTCCTGACTTCTCTGTTTTGCTTCTGCCCACTACCTTATCCTCCTATTACTTACCCTTCCCTCCTCAAGGATCTCTTCTGTATCCTCTTTTCCCCGACTTTCCCCCTATCTTTTCTCCTTGCCCTTGTTTTTGTTTCTATTTAAATTTAGAAGACTTTTGTAGCCTTTTAAATGTACATACTGTTTCCTCTTTGTCCCATTTTCATTATTCTACACATGCTTCTAATAGCACCCCTCTTTATTCTTTTTTTCATCCTTCAACTTTATGGATTTATAAGATGCTCATTCCCTCCTAATTGTATATGTTGTTCTCTCTTTAACCTAAATCTTATGTAAGTTTCCCTTTAAAATTCCTCTTATCCTGTACTCCTTCCCTATCCCCTCAACTGTCTCTGAAATTAGAGCAGTTGAATACCCCTTTATGTGTATTGTTCCTTCTTTAATCCATTCCCAATGAGAGGATGTTCCAGAACCAATCAGCCCTTGTTCTCCATCTGATTCATCTGTGTCAGTTTTTGCTCACACCTCACATTTGTATAACGTATGTAGTTATTCTTTTTACCCTTCTACTCCAATCTTCTGACCTACTTAATTACTAATGTCAATATTGGACATTATTTTTATAATAAATGGTTTTATAAAAGGCAAACCTTGTGTCCTTATTGAGTTCCTCATAATTAGTCTGTGATTTTTATTTTATACTTTTCTTGAAACTTGTATATAAGTTTTTTTCTATTAAGATCAGATTTTTATTTTTTTTTTTTTGGCAAGAAAATCCTGAGTCTGTCACTTCATTGAATATCCATTTTGTTGTTGTTGTTGCTCAGGATTATGCTTGAGGTGAATATGTTTGTGTGTAACCCCAGTTCTTTTGTTCTGTGGTATATGACGTCTGAAAACCTGTGGTCTCTTAATGTAACCAATACTGGTCTTCCTTGACTCCATAGGAGCTTTCTATGGTCAGGGTTCTTTTTGCTTTTTTGCTCATTTAAAAAAGTTGAGCTCTTCTGCTAGGGCACAGGGGAATTATCCTGAACTCTTTTTCAGAAGACAGGGACCTTTCACTGGGGCTGAGACTGGGACGGAGGGTGCTACAGGCTTTCCCCCAGCTCTGGCTATTTGCTTTTTGTAGTAGTGTAGGATCTCACAGCTGGCCTGTTGATCCACTGACCTTCTAAGCCAGTAACCAATGGCCGAGTCTCCTGCTAAATTCCCAGTGTTGGACTTCCTCACCAAGCCTTCCTGTTCCAGACCTCCCCACTCTGTTCCCCCCTGCCCACTGAGACAGATCTTTCTTGAAGTCCTTGTAATGTATTTTTAAGATGGAAAATTATTACTTGAATGTCTGGATTCTTTGGCTCCAAAAGCCCTTGCAAGGCTTGATCTAATGAGAGAACTGAGGCAATGTCTTGTCTACTCTCTGCCATCTTGGCTCTACCCTCCAGTTTTCTTCCTTAAAATTCTGGATCTCCTTTTTCATTCAGTTGATATTCTTTTCATAATCTTGCTTTTTCTTGTATTTTTTTTAATCCCTCAATCTCCCATAATTTTTAAAATTCTGTGAATTTTGGGGGGCAAGTGACCCGTTGACGTTACCTTTTGGGGTAAAAGAGGCTTATTTTTTTGCTTTAGTATCATCCTCTGAAGATAAACCTTGGGCTTCTCTATTCCCAGAGTAACTTTCTATGTTTGGGTTCTTTCTCCTTTGCCTACTTTTTTTTAATAGCATAGGAGCACCTCCTTTGGTCCTGGGCTATGAGATTTGGTTGCTCTGGTCTCGGGTCCTCCTTCTGGCCTGGAATTACCCTCCTGGAAGTGCCTACAGCCGTCCAGGGCCTGCTCCATGGCTTCTGCATGCACCATGCTGGGTTTCCCTCATCTTCACCTGCTCAGATGCCAACTCCCCAGACTGCCTGGTGGTGGGGGCCAAGACTCTCTCCCTGCCCAGCTAGGGGAAAAGTTTTCTCCTCATGTCTTAGCAGAGGTAGCCTGGAGGTGCACACACTTCATGTGGGCCAACCTTCACCCCCATATCTTTCTTTTGATCTTCTCTGGTTGTCCCAGGAGGACATGCTCTGCCCCAACTATTTACCTTTGCCTCTCCACATTGGCTCTGAGGTGCCACTTTGTCTTCTCTGTGGGGGAACTTTACCGTTTTCCCAGAATTTTGTTATACATGTGTAGTCACATAAAACATTCCTGGATTAGTCATTTTGTGAAAGAAACCACCACCATGCAGCATGCTTAATAAAATATTTATTGGCTGATTGACAAAACCAAAAGAGATGGACTTTGGAGATTCAGAAAATGTGTCATACGAGCTGCTCTCAAGTAACTCTCAGATGAATGGGAGGGAAAAGATATCCCAACAATCAGAAATTCACATAAATTTAAATATATACTTTTTTATTCTCTTTTGGGGGGAAGCAATTGGGTTAAGTGACTTGTCCAGGGTCACCCAGTTTGAGGCTCCACTGCACTCTAGCTGACCCTATGTCTTTTCTTAAAGACATGGTATTGTGTCACCTGAATAGATTTCCCACTTTGGTTTCCTTAGGCTACATGATGCTGGGCAAATTATTCATCTTTCCTCAGCTTCAGTTTCTTCATTTATACAATGGGGATTATTAACATAGTGGAGAGTGTGTTATGAGGATCAAATGAGGTAATAGGCAAAACTAAAAATGACACAAATAACTTATCATAAGCTGTAGTAAGAAATTTGAATTATTGTAGTTCTAGAAAATTAATTGATAATTCATTTTTATATTTTTTTTAGGAAAAAAAATTATCTCAAATTGTTACAAAGAAAAATCCTTTCTGACAAAGTTAGAAAGGTGCTAAAGAAGGATGAGGAAAAAGCTATAGTCAAGGAAGAGCAGAAATTGAATGAAGAGAATGAAGAAGAAAAGCCCAGTATGCCCGAAGACAAGGTGATTGTAGGGAATTTTCTTTGGCGAGTTTTATATTGGGGAATCTGAGTTGAGATTTCATTGTAAGACTATTAGTCTAATTCCTGAGGAAGCTGTAGAAAGTAATGAAATGTCTTCAAAAATGCAATTTAAAAAAATAATATCTGCCTTAGATTCTAGTTACATTTAAATCAAATAATTGAAAGAAAAATCATTGATAAAATAAGTTAGATCACACAGTACTAATTTTGAACTGTTTTTATAATCCTGTTGCATTCTTATGAGACATCAGGATGATTTGCAAATAATTTGTGGGATGGCAAAGGAGCTTATTTCTGGGAGTTTTCTAGGGAGAAATGTACATTATCCCATTTTTAGATGAAATTTGATTGCATAAACATTTTTATTAATTACCTACATTGGGCAAAGACCTGCTCTAGGCAGCCGAAGTACACATCTGTTTATATTTCTTTACTGGAAGTTTCAGTGGTGATTGGCCTTTAGAATAGACTTGTGGTCACAAATAAAACCCATTCCAATTTTCCTCTATACCCATACATTCACATAAATCATCCCTTTTCTTAAGACTTTTAGGGCATTGATTTGTTGGTTGCTTCTTGCTGGGAGTGGGGAAATGCACAACAGGAACCACAAGGTCCTTCTAACAAGAATTTTCAATTTTCAATACTCTTTAAGGTTAACCTAGTACTTTTCCATTCGATATTTCACTTTAACCTCACCACAGCTCTCTAAGCAGGTACTGTGCTATAGGGAATTAGATTCCCATTTTACAGATGAACAATCTGAAGATTTTAGAGTGAACCAATAGCTGTCATCTACCTAGGAAGTTTAGAAAATGAGATTCAAATCTACCTCCTGCCACTGATTTCTACCTTCAGCCCTTTGTCCACAAAGGAACGTGCTCATTTCAGAGATAGTAGTTGGCTCTAAAGAGCCTTCTGCTATATATTTTTTAGATGATTCTAGCCAAACCCCACCATTCCACCCAGTGAAATTGCATTCAGTCCTGCAGCAGTTTTCACCAATGCCGATGTATCATAATGTTCATGAGTTTCATGTTCATAGGATTTAAACCTCTCGGAATCTTGGTGGTCAACATTGGTCAAAACCCCCTCATTGTTCTAACAAGAAAGCCGATCTCCCCTCTTGGCCCACCAGAATCTAACTTGCCCAAGGACACAGATTGTGGTTATCACAGATCAGATGTGAATCCAGATTTACCGACATTGGCTCCAATACATCTTCTTTTATGTCGTGATATATTTTATTTTTCTAGCTACAATATAAAATCCCCGAGGTCCAGACTTATTTTCCTGTATTTCTTTTCAAATCATTCCTATGCTAGCCTCTCTAGCTAATACTAACAGATATTGCAAACTTCCATCTCTTGATATGTCTATACCATATCAAGTGATCAATACATTTAAAGAAAATACTCATTTTTCAACAAGTGATTTGGTCATATTAGCAGTGAGATTACTTGAAACTATGGGAGATTGTTTTCATTATAGAGAGCCTTTTATAACAATACTGTTCATTGTCATAGGATTTAACCTTTTTTATCTTTCATATTAGAGAATAACATGGTAATTTATGTTGCTGTTCATTTGAGTAGCTTAAAAAACTAACGCACAATGAGCAGTTCTTTGGACAGTCTGTAAATATGAATCCTATCCATGCTTTGTTTTGCAGCCACAGCAACAGTTGCCATGTCAAGTTACTTCTCAAGCTACTCAAACTGATCATCCCCAACGGCGTTGGTCAATCTGATGCTTATTTCCCAGAAACCCACGTTTTTCTTCATTTGTGTGAAACTGGGCTTCAGTGCTCCTCAGTTCATTTGGTTTTAGCCTTCCTTAGCCCCTTGTCATCTCATCCAATGTGTATGTGCCAGCCATCTTCTATCTTCCATAGTCTCTTCTAATCAGTGTGATGGTGAGCTAAATTAAAGGAAAAAGTACTTTAGGATTAGTCACTTGGCTCTGTTTTATGACTATACTGTTGGTTATTGTGCCTTCATATTGAATGTTAATTATGGTTTTTCAATGTGACTGATGCTCCTAGAGAAGTGATATTTCTATTACATCGGAGATTCACAGTCAGGTTTCATTTACAGGCACTGTGGTACTCAAGACTTGGCCCTTTCCCTTATG
Organism: Sarcophilus harrisii; assembly: GCF_902635505.1. Lineage (NCBI taxonomy): Eukaryota > Metazoa > Chordata > Mammalia > Dasyuromorphia > Dasyuridae > Sarcophilus > Sarcophilus harrisii. Next base: position 3,349,902 of record NC_045429.1, read on the forward strand.
CAGCTTCTAATCAGTGGAGGAAACAAGATGTACACATTTGAAATAATTAAGACAACATTCATTTAAGTGCCATTCTGTGTGGTTCAGATAATAAAGTACTCATCAGAGTAGATGAAGAAAAGATTGTGTGTGTGTGTATGTATGTGTGTAAATAGGAGTGAGTGCATACATGTATGTGTAGATTTCTGCCAGAAAAAGGGGTAACTGATCCTAAAGAGAACCTGGTCTGAATGGGCAGAAGAGACCCTTGGGCCTTTGGGTTTTCTCAGAGGCTGGCCGTTAAATGTTGTCATTGGATCAAGAATATTTAGAAACAGAAGTTAAAAAAAAATGGAATTTTTTTTTCATTGCCAAGATTATTCCTTTCAGAGAGCTTTGATTATATGAATTTCTTCCTTATGTTAGTGCAAAATATATTCCACTATAGATCCTGCCTACTATTTTTATTTCCTTTCAATGGGTTCAGATAAAATAGACTCATCCAAATTTTATGTGGCCATTAGTTAGATATTAGATGATAGATAAATTAGATGATTAGATAGCAAGTTAGATCACTTGCGGTGATTTTTTTTTTTTCTTCTCCATTGCCTATGGCGTGGTTTTGGGAGTCCCTACTGTCCTTGCCTTCTCCTACATGTAATCACTTTTGTCATGCCCTTTTTCATCTAAATATGACAGCAAGATCTGAACTCAAGTCTTCCGATGTCACCTGAACAGAGCTGAGTGCTATAGAACAGATGCTTCCCTTTCTTTTAAGTGAGATGACATTGCCTTTTGTTTTATGCCTGATTCCTGTGAAATGAGCAGTATTTGAGACAGAGGTGGGCAATGAATACTTGGTGCATGCTTGCCAGTAAACCCCATGACTTATATTTTTGCACGGACTTCTTTACTCTTTCCACACATTTCTATATTTTTCCATTAGATTCTTTTTGAATTCATTTATTTATATTCCTTAGCAAATTTTATCTTGTTAGGTTGGACTTCAGGCAGACTCTTGAAATATTTTTGGATTTTTTTTTTGTCATTTCATTAAGTATATTAGCTGTTCTCTCGGCTACACAAATCTGCCCACCCTTCTACCAATATCTTCATTGAAGCCATCAAATTAAATAAAAAAAAAAAATATATATATATATATATATATATATATATATATATATATATATATAATTATCAGAACATGGACATTGACAGGGTCTTATGGGTACTCCAAAAGAGATGTCCATCTCAGGTGCGATCCGTCCCTCAGTCAACATTCTCTAGATGAAGTTAGGCTATTCCAAACACAACTCGCAGCAGTCTCTCCTCCAATCCATGTCTCTCAATTCTATTCTATAAAAATACTTTGGAAAAACTGTCAAGTGTTTTACTAAGATTAAAGTATACTTTTTCAAAGCATTTTCCTCATATCATTATAGTAAACACTGTCAAAAAAATAAAGGTACCATCTTATTTGGCTGATTTCTACTGAACCACTTTCAGTTCCTAGGGTTGCACAATTCTTAGAGTGTTCAGAATCATCGCCTAATAATCCATTCCAAAATTTTCAAAGAATCAAAAACCATTTATAGTTGTTTGTCAATAAGCATTTATTTTGCACCTACTATGTGCCAGATACACTAAATTCTAGATACACAAAGAAAGGCAAAGGGCGGTTCCTGCTTTTGCTTTAATTGTTAAAAATCAGGCTAAGCCTTGCTCATGACTGATAGCTACATTTATACAGAGCTGATGATATTAGATCTCATTTTCTCCCCAAGCACATCATCACTGGGAATTAGGCACCCTGCCTCCTAAAAAGAACAAGGTAGATTTGAGCTGATGGCAGAGGAGAGCGGAATTCGCCATACATCTTTTAGGGCACCTGGTTTGGTTTCACAACTGAGGAAACTGAAGTTGATGGAGGTGAACAGAGACAAACAGATGGAATCTCAGGAAAGATTTGAACTTAGGCCTTCCTAATTCTCAATCCTGTGCTTGATGCACTACACCATTTAAATGCCTGATTTAACTTTGTCATCTATCTATCCATACATACCTACATATGTACATATTATAGGGAGATATAGACAAAATTACACAAATACTTTAACATTCGTGTGTGTGTGTGTTAGTGCTTATCATTAAGAAAACACACAATCTAGATAAGGAAAAAAAATTTTTTCTCCACTCCTGGTGCTTACAATTTTGTAAGGGAACAACATCTAAAAAGCAGCAGAGACTGCTTCAATTCTGAGAAGTATGTGAGCTTCACTGGCTGCAGGGGCACAGGTTGCCTGAGGGATTTGGGGATACGGCTTCTCTACATCTATCAATATCATCCCAAATACCTTTTTAGTAAGTTAATTAATGATGCGCTGATGGACCAAAACACTTATTATTTAGTAATTTTACCTCCCTGGGTGATGACCCAAAGGACATTCAAATTAAGAAAAATGGCAGGAAGGGAGCTTTTCTGAAGATTGCCTTTACCAAACTCCCTCCATACAGAGGCAGCAAGAAGCACATGGAACACTGAACTGGGGGTCAGGGAGACATCCCTGGTCACACCCAGCCTCAAACCTTGTCATTTCACCTCTGGCTGTCTTGTTTTGTTCATCTGTGAAATGGGGATCAGAAGAGTTTCTCCCTCTAAGGATTGCTCTGAGAATTCAATGAATCAGTATTTGTAAAGAACTTAGTGCAGGATTGGACACATTTGTTGTGCAGTCCTTTAGTCACATCTGATTCTACAAGAAAACGCCATGGGGATTTCCAGACAAAAGATACTGAACCGATTTGGTCTGCATTTCTTTTTCCATATGGCATCATTTTACAGAAGAGGACCTGAGGCAAATAGGAAATTTTGATTCCAGGCTGAACATTGTACCCACTGAATCATCTATCTGCTCTGCTCATAGTTACTGAATACATGCTTTTTCATACCTTTCTCCTTCCCCTGAATGAGAAAAATCTGATATTAACAATATTGGATAATACTGATAGAACTATCAATGACTTCTTATTTGTATGCTTTAGATTTTTTTCTTCTAGTAAATTTATTTTTAACATACATTATTTTATGCATCATTTGGGAGAGAAAAATCATAGCAAAGGGAAAAAAAAAACATGGGAGAGAAAAAAAAAAAAAAAGAACATAGCTTATGTTGATTTACATTCAGTCTCCTTAGGTCTTTTTATGGATACAGGTGACATTTCCTGTCCACTCTATTGGGATTGCTTTGGATCATTGAACCACTGAGAAGAACCAAGTCTTTCTTAGTTGGTTATCCCACATTCTTGTTGTTATTGTGTACAATGTGTTCCTGGTTTTGTTTCTTTTGCTCAGCATCAGTTCATATAAATCTTTCCTTTCTAAAATCAGCTTGTTCATCATTTTTAACAGAACAATAATATTTCATTACCTTCATATACTGCAACTTGTTCAGCCATTCCCCAATTGATGAGTATCTACTCATTTCCCAATTCTTTGCTACTACAAAAAGAGCTTATATGCTCTAGATTTTAAGTGCTCCCAATTCTCATTTGATCTTCAACTTCCCTTCCTGTAATTTCTCCTTGTGTTTCATAGATGCCTTGGATTCTTTTGAAGGGATCTTTCTATTTAATGGCAGCTATGGGGCTCTGAGATTTTAGGGGATTCGCTTATTTCTCTAATCAGGAATTGGTAGAGGGGGAAAAGCTCCGAAAAGTCCCATTCCTCCAGCATGGTGTGAAAAATCAGTGCTAGTAGAAAAATCATTCAGGAAATGAATGATAAATTTCCTTTAGAACCCCAGAACATAATTATGTTAATTTGTTTGCTTACAATATTTGGCAGAAAAATTTCCCAGCTATGTCATATCTGGATGAATTGAACTCAAATTGGGCAATTAAAAGCTTTGTTAAGTGTCTTCTCTTGCCCCGTACTTCAGTTCCTCAACGACCATTTTTGCTTTGTTCTTTCCAGTATGAAAAACTTTTTTCTTTGATTTGCAGTGGTTGTTGGAGTTCACTATTTCTGCTTTTGCTCAGGCATCTGTTATCATTCCATCCATCTTAAGTGAATGAACTGACCCAGGCCTTTCCCATGGTTCATACATGCTGCCTGCTAGCTGCTGCTTATTCCCAATCCCACCAGTATTCTAGATCACTGACATTCATGGCAGCATGACCATGACCTTTCTTCCTTCCCTGGCTAGCAGTAATTTGGCCCAATGAGATTCATCAGTAATGAATAAGCCTTCTAATCTCTAGATGAAAATGCTAGATTACAAACAGCAACCACAGAATCTCATCATTAGAAGGGACTTAAAATCAAAAGATCATAAAATCTAAAGTGAGAAGCAACCTTAAAGGTTGTCCAACCCAAGTCATTAATTTTATGGATGAGAAAATTGAGACTCAGAGAGAGGATGAGACACATTTTAAAAAGCTCTATTCAAAAAAATCCCTCTAAGCCACACGTGGTGGTCTCTGCCACATTGCCTGTGATCTAGAAGTCATCTAATTTAATCCACCCCTAGATACTCAGTAATCTCTGATATAGTAGGTCTGTCTGCCTCAAGTCTCCCTCCTCACTAGTACATCCTCCATTCATCCAAGGAATTTTCTTAAAGCAAGGAACAAATTATTGTTGTTTGTCCCTCTATGGTTTCCTGTTTATCTTGCATACTGGGCCCTTGTGTGTATCTGTTGGCTTATTGTCTCCCTCAGTAGTTGTGAGCTCCTTGAGGGCAGGACTTGACTTTTTCCTCTTTTTGTATCCATGACAATTAGTATAGTTTGGCACAAAAATAGGTGCCAAATAAATACTTTTTGACTAACCTCAAAGTTATGCAATTTGCAAAAAGTCACAAGCTTTGTTTTGAAGTCCTCCAGTTGTGAAGACTGAGTTAGCACCCTGGATACCTTAGAATCAGCCAGAGTCAGGATAAGCAAAAGTCCTTGGTCTTTATTCTTGGTTTTTAGTGGTAGAAGTGAATTGGATGGACGCAGAATCTCCACAACCTCTCCTCTTTGTGTCCTACCCAAAAGTGACTCTGGCTAATCTTACTCCACCCCCTACTCCCTCCTATAATTCTCTGTATATACCAATTATCAAGCCAGCACAGAATAGTGGGAAGGGCCATTTTCCAAGCATATGCTTATAGAGTATTGTCCAATTGGTAATTAGCCTTAAGTGCTTGGTTGTCCAACTTCAGTGCATAAACTCAAGAATTTCAGTCCTTTACATCTCCCACTTTCTTTTGTTTTAGAACATAGGTGGTCACACCATCCCTGACTTCTCAGGGAGGTGAGAACTCCAAAAAGGAGGTGATCATACCCTCCCTAACTTCTCAGAAAAGGAGATGAGAGCCCCAAAAAAGAGATGATAATGCCCCCACTGATATCTCAGGAAGGGAGATGAAAAGCACCAAAGGAAAATGGGGATTGCTATTGGGTTTCTGGGCTGAAGGGTCTTATTAGAAACAGGTATTGCACAAACCCATCAGCATGGGAGGTATTAAATAAGCACATAACAATAACGCACAGGCTATTATAAGTGATGACTCTCCCCACAGTCAGTACAGGCTCAATGTGGTATAACAAACATGAATTGTATATGCAAGTAGCAGTATAACAAACAATACAAATCAACATGGTGTTGTAAAAGATTTCCAGAAGTCCTAGAAGGAGGGTATGTAAACAAATCACTCATCCGCCTCCTTCAGCAGCCAAGAGATAGTCCAAAACCAATCTATTGTCCATTGCTTCATGTCAGAGAATCCAATGATCCCCACAAGTTTTTGAAGTCCTGCAACAGTCTTACCATTTCTCAGAAAATCCAATGATTCCTGAGTGTTTTCAAGTCCTACAACAGTCTTCCTGAGGGTTTTGAAGTCCAACAATTTTTGATATCCATGAGTCAAATGCCATAACTGCCAGGCTCTTTCAGTGGTGGGCACAGTCACCAACAGAACCACCTGATGTTTCTTGAATCTTCTCCTTCATTTCAAGGGTCTACTTTGTCTCACTCCGATGGACAAGGTGAATACGGCTTGTTGGCACCCATCTGATTCTTTCTCCATCTGTAGAGACAAGCAAACCCTCTTCCCCCAAGCAGTTAACCTATCTGGTTCCTTCCATTCATCACTTTCTGGGTCTCTCCACATCACCTGGCGATTATCTAAAGATAGTGGAGCTGCTCACACTGGACACTGCCCTTCCAGTGGGTTATAAAACCTGTGTGCTGGAGCCAGTGCATCTTTGTCAAAAATCAAAAAATTAATAGTATAAAGGGCTAGATTTAGACGTTCTCTAGGCTCCCCCTTTCTTTTGTTTTTGGAGGAGCTTCTTAATGTTTCTGTTTTTCCTCTCTACTATTGACTGTCCTTGAGGAGTAAAGGGTATGCCCGTGGTATGTAAAATCTTATACTGTGCACAAAAGTGTGCAAAATGTTTAGAAGTATATGCAGGTTCATTATCTGTTTTTATTGCTTGTGGCACACAGATAATTGCAAATGTTTGGATAAGGAATTCAGTGACCACTTGGGCTGTCTCTTTTCCTGCTGGTACTGTAAAAGTGAATCCTGAAAAAGTGTCTACCACAACATGGATAAAAGACAGACGACCAAAAGATTTATAATGGGTCACATCCATTTGCCAAGTTTCATTGGGTCTCAACCACGAGGATTTTCCCTGGAGGCAGTGTAGGATCGTGGAAAGGAAGGCAAGCCGTACAGGCTTTTATTATGCTCCTAGCTTCCTCTCTTGTTATACCAAATTGCAAACGGAAAGCTCAAGCAGCCTGATGATATTTAAAATGAAATTCTTGGGCTTCCTGAAATAAAGGAGCATTGGCCAAAAGGTTAGAAGGCTATCTGCCTTTGAATTACCATCAAAAATAGGATCTGGAAGTTCGCTATGAGAGTGGACATGCAAGATATAAATCTTACTTGGATGCTTTCTCACTTGCTCTTGAAGTTCTTTAATGAGCTGATACATATTAGAGGCTACAAATTTTATTTGGGCTGTGGCAATTCTTTGTATCACACCTACTGAATAGGCCAAGTCAGATATTATATTTATATCTCCTGGATAATAAGTAAGAGCTAGAATCTAGATTGCATACAATTCATTCTGCTGAGTGGACTAAAAAGGAGTTCTGACTACTCTCTTTATAAAGTCATGGGAGTATGCAGCACAAATATTATGTTTGGACACATCTGTAAAGATAGTTGTTCCTTTAACAGGAACTTTAGAAACCTTTTCTTCAAGGATCCATTGCCAGTTATGTAATGATCTGGTTATCTTTAATGGAGACCCGTGTGTAAAATTTGGAGCCATGACTAATAAACTTTGCCACTCTGGGATGGTCTCACAGCACACATTAATTTGTGTATTAGTAAAAAAAAGGTATATATCTTGTCGAGTCTTCTCCCAGATAATTGAATTGCTTACTTAATAGCCTTTAATAAAATTCTAGCCACAAGCACTGGGTAAGGAGTAAGGCTTTGTTCTGATTGTGCCTAGAAGGTTCATCCACTCTATCACACTGTCTCCTTGATGAAGGACTGTTGTAGGTGCCTCTTGTATAGCAAAAACTGATATTTCCAAGGGTTTTTCAGTGACTATTTCAACCACATTGGATAAAGCCAGTTCAACTTCTCTCAAAGCCTCTTGAGCTTCTTTTGTAAGCTGGCGTGGTGAGTTTAAAGCACTATCTCCCCTTAAAATGTCATATAATAGTTGAAATTTATAGGTAGTCAAGCCTAACACTAGATACATCCATTGGATATCTCTTATTAATTTCTGAAAATCATTTAAGGTGTTTAGCTTCTCTGTTCTTAAGGAAAGTTTTTGTAGTGTAAGCACTTTAGGGGATACTTCATATCCTAAATATTGAAAAGGAGCATGTCTGAATTTTTTCTGGAGCTATGTGCATTTTGCAGTTCCTTAGTGTTTCCATGGTCTTTTGCAGACATGCTTCTAACATTTGTTCCTCAGGTGCACATCCCAGTATATCATCCAGGTAATGTAATAACATTACTTTTGGAAATACTTTTCTTATTGGAGTAAGAGCAGCAGCAACATACATTTGACACATAGTAGGGCTGTTTTTCATTCCCTGTGGCAAAACTGTCCATTCATATCTTTTATAAGGCTCAGCTAAGTTAACACTGGGCATTGAAAAGACAAATCTTTTCATATCCTCCTTATCTAGAGGGATAGAATAGAAACAATCTTTAATGTCTATAACCCAAAGAGGCCATTCTCTAGGCAATTGAGTAGGAGATAAAAGTCCAGGCTGAAGAGTTCCCATAGTTCCCAACTGCTCATTTACCTTTCTTAAATCAATCAACATCCTCCATTTTCCAGATTTCTTTCTTACAACAAACACTGGGGAATTCCAAGGACTTAGAGAAGGTTGTAAGTGTCCTTGGTCAAGTTGCTCCTGTACTATATCTAATAAGGCCTGAATTTATCGCTATCTAAGGACCACTGTTCTATCCACACTGGTGTATCAGTTTTCCATTGGGTAGGAACAGGTGAAAGTGTTGGCAGGCCTTCAACAGCAGCCCTGCCTAAAAAACCAAAGTACTCATGTGTAATCCTAATTGTTGTAAAATGTCTCTTCCCCACAGATTGATGGGGATTTTTCAACTATAAAAGGAGTAAAAACTCCTCTTTCACTTTCAAATATCCATCTCAAAGGGGTAGCACTAACTTCAGCTGCTGTTGATCCTTCTACCCCAGACATGTAGGTGTCTGCTTTAATCTTTGGCCAGTGACTGGGCCAGTTGGCACCTCTATTGACTGTATGATCTGCAGCAGTGTCTACCAATCCTTCTAATGGTAGGCCATTTATATAGATCATGAGCATAGGTCGGTCAGCTGTTACAGCTGCTGTCCAGTATATTCCTGGATTTTGTGGCTTGGAGTCAGAATCTGGGTGACTATCACCAGATTGCTTATTAGGAGACTGTATCAGTACACCTATTGCTACTACTTTTCTTGGTTGATAAGTCACACATTGTCTACCTGTATTAGTGACTGGGATATTATCTATACATTCCCCAGTTTCCCACATCAGTGTGTGCATGGATACTGTTTTGTAAGCACTCTCAGGAAGTGAAATGGTCAAGCCTATTGTGCCTGGAGGCAAGGGATCCATAGTCTGGAGAGGAACAGATTTCGCCTCTCCAGGGGGTATCTCAGTTGTCCCAGCTGCATACAACTCTATTCTCCCTAATTGTAATCCCTTTCTCCTATCAGATGGCTTTGGCTGATTGGTCATGTCTGTGTACTGGACTTCTAGGCACTCTCTGGGTGTAGCATTGGCTGCCATCATACCCCAAGTATTTTTTGCCTTGGGCCCTGGGGCTGGGCCCCTCATTCCGTTTCCCTGAATCAGTCTATATTCTGAGGCCCAATGGAAGCCTCTGTTGCATTTTGGACATGGGATATTGGGTCTTGTTCTCCCACCCTGTTTTCTCACTCTGTCTCTATGCCAACATTGAGCTTTCAGATGCCCTACTTTACCACACTGAAAGCATTGACGAGTCTCTTTGGAAGTCCCTTGCAGAGGGTATGAGGAGTTATGTGAGGATGAAGGGCATGGTGATTCTCACTCTCACAAGGCAGCTTTAACCTGCCTAAACTAAAACATGTTATTGACACACCCCCATCAACTCTAGCTCCTGGGATGGAGAGAGGAGGAGTAGTGGGAGGGGCAGTGATACCACCAGTACCTCCCCCCCCCCAGAAATCACCCCCTCCTATGATTAGATTGCAAAAAGCAGTACTTAAAAGTCACAGAAGAAGGGCAGGATTTAGCTGATTTGAAAATAGGAATGTATCCTGTCATTCAACAGTTTAACTCTTCAGGTCAAGAAAGTAGAAAATACACTCCTTTTGACATAGAAATCCTCCAAGATCTGAAAAAGGCTTGCACCCTTTATGGAGCTACATCAGCTTATGTTAAGATGTTATTACAGAATTTAGCTTATGAAGTCCTAACCCTAGGGACTGGAAATCTATAGCAGGGACATGCTTAGAACCTGGACAAAACTTGGGGCTTTCCAAATATAGTGAGCTCTGTAGGATACAAGCCCAACAAACTGGAGTTAATCCTCCAGTCGCCTATGACCAACTAGCAGGTATAGGTTCTTATGCAGAAATTTCAGTACAGATTAATTACCCCATAGCAGCATATAAGCAAATTGCTGCTGCTGCTATCAGAGTATGGGCTTTTCTGCCCAGTAAAAACAACAAGGGTGAGGCCTTCACAAAAATTGTACAAGGGCCAAATGAACCCTTTGCTGATTTTGTGGGATGTAACACACATTATGATAAGGGAACTTGTTAAAGAAAATGCTAATGAGGTTTGTAGAAGAATTATACTAGGACTGGGCAAGGATGCTCCCTTAGAGGAGTTCATAAGACACTGTGCCACAGTGGGCACAAATGCCTTTTTATATCCAGGCTATGATGCAGACTTCCCAAGATCCCAACATGGGGAGACAGGGTCCCTTCTGGCAAGGGACTCAATTAATGTGTGCTGTGAGACCATCCCAGAGTGGCAAAGTTTATTAGTCATGGCTTCAAATTTTACACACGGGTCTCCATTAAAGATAACCAGATCATTATATAATTGGCAATGGATTCTTGAAGAAAAGTTTTCTAAAGTTCCTCTTAAAGGACCAACTATCTTTACAGATGTGTCCAAACATAATATTTGTGCTGCATACTCTCATGACTTAACTATAAAGAGAGTAGTCAGAACTCCTTTTTAGTCCACTCAGCAGAATGAATTGTATGCAATCTAGATTCTAGCTCTTATTTATTATCCAGGAGATATAAATATAATATCTGACTTGGCCTATTCAGTAGGTGTGATACAAAGAATTGCCACAGCCCAAATAAAATTTGTAGCCTCTAATTTAGCCTCTCTTACCTTCTCCTTTAATGGAGATCCTTATCTACATGTTTTTGTGTATGCCATTAATAGTTCATTGTCTTCCTCTTTTTAGTCACACTTCCTCATCTGGCTGTTTTTAAAACTTTTCTTTTTTCTATAACTTGCAGGATTCTTTAAGGTCAATTGTATTATGTTGTATATATAGAATGTTTCCTTGGAAATGGATTCAGGACCTTTATCATTATAGTATTCATATAGTTGATCTCTTACTAGTTTCCAATTATCTGTCCCTACATCTTCTTCCTTTAAGAACCAAGGGGATGTGCGTCCTAATGTACCCATGAGTCTAGCAATCTGCTCCCAAGTTAAGCCTTGTCCTTTGATCAACTTAAGTATGCTTTCTATAGTGCCCCCTCAGTGGGGGTGGGGTTGGGGCTGGAACTGGGGGAGAATCTTTTCAGCTAGAAAAGGTTACTAGTTTACCCCTTAGCAAAGTAAGTTCTTTGTCTATTAAAATACTCACTATTTCCTGATCACTGGGGACTTCTTCAGTGAAATTAGGGTTGTTGGTCCACACATTGGGCACCAAATGTGAAGACCAAGTTAGCACCCTGGATGTCTTAGAATCAGCCAGAGTCAGGATAAGCAAAAAGTCCTTGGTCTTTATTCTTGGTCTTTAGAGGTAGAAGTGAATTAGATGGATGTAGGATCTCCACGACCTTTCCTCTTTGTCTCCCATCCAAAAGTGACTCTGGATCGTCTTACTCCGCCCCCCCCCCTAGTCCCTCCTACAATTCTCTGTATACACCAATTATCGAGCCAGCATAGAATAGTGGGAAGGGCCATTTTCCAAGCATATGCTTATAGAGTATTGTCCAATGGTAATTAGCCTTAAGTGCTCGGTTGTCCAACCTCAGTGCATCAACTCAAGAGTTTCAGCCGTTTACATCCAGTGATGGACAATTCTTTGAAGAAGTAGGCTAGGAAGTTCTGTGTTTTTACAATTTTTATAAATTTCTTTTTACTTCTTACTTATGAGGTCTAAAGGAATAAGCTGAATCCACACCCTATCCCACTCTTCTCCTCCCCCCCCCCCCAGGCAATGTGGGATAGTACTAGGGTGAAACCCTTGGAATAAAAAAAAAATCCACATTGAAATACTGCCTCAAACACCTTTTAGTTGTATGATTTTTGAGCAAGTCGCTAAACCTGTCTGGAACTTAATTTCCTCAATAATGCATCGAGAGGATTGGATTCATCTATCCTTAAGGTACCTTTCATAAAGTAATGATATTGTGCTCTGATCTTTTTTCACATGCTAGCTCTTAGAATATGTGAAAATAGCTATCCTGTCCATACTCCTCAATACTTAAGGGGGGTAGAAAATGGAAGCAGGCACCTCACCATATTGATTATAAGAGCCATCAGCAGAGAAAAGTACAACTTAAGAGCTTGGTTCCAACAAGTATGGGGAACCAGTGGGAATCTTCTAATAATTTGTAAAGTGGGCTCTTTACATTTCTGACACTGAAAAGTAATAGATGCATACATGAAAACATGTAGATAAGGATCTCCATTAAAGGAGAAGGTGAGAGAACTGGGGGAATGCTTGCTACTCTCCAGATTTTCAAAGAGAATGAAGTGCCCCTTGAAAACATAGAAGTGCTTGAAAGGGAAAATAAAGTAGATTCAGAGTGAACTATAGCCTTTGTCAGAAAGTTGAAAGATAGAGAAAAGTGAAACAAAAAAAGCAAGAGAAGAGATAGAAAACTTGTAGCTGGGAAATGAATAGGAAGGTATTCCTTTAGAGGTTAAGGCTAGGTATTAAAAAAAGACCTGCCTGGAACTTAATTTCCTCATTAATAAATTGAGAGGATTGGGCTCATTTCTCTTTAAGGAACCTTTCATAAAGTGATGATTGTGCTCTGATCTTTTGTCACATGCTAGCTTTTAGAATATGTGAAGATAGCTATCCTGCCCATACTCTCTAAGGGGGAGAAAAGAGGGATAGAAAATGGAAGCAGACACCTTGCCATATTGGTCTGAGAAATACAAATGAGGAATTACAAGTGCCGTGAAAAGAGATACCATGTATCAATCAGTTAACTAATGGACAAACATTTTATCAAGGGCCTACAATATAAAAGGAAAGAAAATGTGCTTACATTTGGGGCTACAAAGGAAAAGTGAATTAGTCTCTTCTCTCAAGGGGCTTATACTTTCACAAGGAAAAAAGTTCATACATTTACAGATATGTTCAAGACATATGCAAAGCAGATAAGGGTCACCATGGAGAGGAAGGCACCTGGCACCTTGGGTCACCAGAAGTAGATGGTTGAAGAAGGTCTCATTAGAGCCTAGTCTGGAAGGAACTGGAGGATTCTAGGAGGTGTATGGGTGGAAGGGGCACTTTCATATTGTGTGAAGAATGGGATAAGCCAAAATCTAAAAGGCCAGTTGTGGTGGTTGGCAACTCCCTGCTGAGGCATCCTCAGGAGTATGGATGTGACCATATTTCAACCTGACATGAATAGTAGGGAAGTATTCAGTTTTCCTTTCTGGAATCATTAATCATTCCCCATGCTATGAAAGAGCATTGGGTATTTTACTAAAAACAGAAGAGTCTTGGCTTACTTTAATGTACTAATTCTTCAACAAGGGAAAGGAATAAGGAAGAAAACTGCTATCTGGGATCTCTTTCAAAATGAGGAACTGCATGTTTATGTAGAAATGATGAAAACTGAGAGGACAATGACAAACTTAGAGATTCTCAATTAAACCCAGGGACGGGTCAGCAGAATTGGACAGAATCTTAGATTTGGGGGACATGAAATTCATAGCTCAAAGAAAGGATTAGAAAGTATCCCCAATCCTCTGATTTTTACAGGAAAATTCAGTTGCCTAAAAATGATCTGCGGTTTAGTGGTCTTCAAGATGAATATGATTGATGAAATCGAGTAGGCAGACTTGGGCTAGGTTAAGAAAGGCACAGTTTCCACTAAAGAGGGAAGTAATAGTCCCTCTGCACTCTGTCGGTATCAGACCTTAGCTGAGATTGTTGCTGCGTTGTCACTTTGAATCTGTTATACTCTGTGTGATCACACCTGGGTTTTTCTTGGCAAAGATCCTGAAGGGGTTTGTCCTTTCTCCAGCTCATTTAACACATGAAGAAACTGAGGCAGAGAGGGAAAGTGATATAGCCAGGGATATAAAGTCAAGTGTCAGGAGCCACAGATTTGAACTCAGGATTTGATGAGTTCCTGATTCCAGGCCAGGCACCCTGTCCATGATGGTGCTTTCTCCCCAGCTGCTATCATCTTTAATAAACTAGAGCATCCAGTGCAGGATCACCAGGATGATAAGGAGCCTTGTGCCCATGTCATGTGAAGAACTGGTGGTAGTTAGCCTGTGGGAGAGAAGACCAGGGATGAGAGTGTCACAGTCAGGATGAGAGTGCTGAAGGTGGAACCAGGAGCAGCCTTGCTAAGAGATGTATTCAGAACAGCAGCAATGGGAAGAGCAACAGCAACACCAATAACAGCAATAGCAACAACAGTACCATCAATATAACTACTACTATTACTATAGTAGCAACAGTAACAGCACCATAATTATTACTACTACTACAATAGCAACAGCACCACCACTATTACTATTATTACAGCAGCAACAGTAACAACAGCAACAACAGTAACAAGTGATAGTAATGGCACTATCACTGTTACTACTACTATTACAGCAGCAGCAGCAGTAACAGCAACAGCAATAGCAACAACAGCATCATCACTATTACTACTACTATAGCAGCAGCAGCAACAGTAACAATGGTAGCAACAGTAATAACAGCAACAGCAGCAATAGTAATAAACAATAGCAATAGCATCACCACTATTACTACTACTACAGCAGCAGCAGCAGCAGCAGCAGCAACAGTAAAAACAGCAACAGCAACAACAGCAGCAATATTATCACCACTACTACAACAGCAACAGCAACAGCAATAACATCACTCTACTATGACTATTATTACAGCATCAGCAACAGTAACAAAAGCGACAGCATTACAATTACTATTACTATTATAGCAGCAGCAGTAACAATAGTAACAACAGCAACAGCAACAACAGCAGCAACATTATCACTACTACTACAGCAGCAGCAGCAGCAGTAACAGCAATACCACACTATTACTATCACTACTACTACAACTATTACAGCAGCAGCAGCAGCAACAGGTAGTATAACTACAGCAGCAGCAATAACAAAGACTACTACTACTATTACTATTACTACAACTACTATCACAGCAGCAGCAATAACAGCAACAACAACAAAACAGCTGTTACTGCTATTACTACTATAGCATCAGCAACAGCAACAACAGCTACTACTACTACTACTACTACTACTACTACTATAGCATCAGCAACAACTACTACTATAACTACAATAGCAACAACACCCACTACTACTACTATTGCAATATCATCAGCAACAATAACACTTCCTAGCAATTGGAGGTTTCCAAAATCAGGATGGGCTGCCAGGAGAGGCGGTAAGATGAATATTTCTTGGGTTGTATTATGGGGATTTTATGTATGGCTTAGACTAGATGGCTGCCGAGGTCCTTTTCAACACTAAAATTCTGTTTTGATTTTCTTATGTCTACTAAAAGCATTACTTAAGAGTTCTTAAAGAACAGAATGTATTTAGAAATGGACATATTCTGTTTGTGTTTGGGTACTAAAATAGCCCTTTTCTCTTTCATCATGGTACTAAGGTAAAGTGTATTACCAAAATTTAAAATATTTATACCAAATTATGGCAAAAATGAGGCTGAAAAACAAAAAAAAAACCTCCTTTTATCTTGATATCATTTTCCATAAAAATTTTATAAAAGGCTCCTCCCCTTCTCAGCCCCAAACACATTTGTCTTGTAATAGGGTTATTTAAAATCTTAAAATCTGAACTACTTCTATGTTTTCCTCTCTCCCTTCCTTCTTGCCTTTCTTCTTCCATTATTTATTCTAAAACAAACAAAAAATCCTCATTTATACTTTAGAATCCATCATTCTTATAGTACAAAAAGACCTTATTACTCCTCTACTCCAATCCCTGAATTTGACTTAAACCTCTTTATAGGAACCTTCATCAGAGTTCATTCAGTTTCTACATGGACAGCTACACTAATAATAAATTTATGATCTCCCACAGGGGCTCATTATCTTCATTTGGGGACAGTTCGCCTTGTTTGACTCGTATTAAAGCCCAATCTACTTTCCTGTAACTTTTAATTAATTTTTGGTAGTTGTAACTTCTGGGGTTAAGCAAAATGAATGTGATACCTTTGCAGAATGGCAATTCTTCAAATATTTGGAGATATACATTATGATTCCCTTCTTAATTGAAGCCAAAGTCAAACAGGTCATCTCTTCCTTTGGCTATATACACCTTATTCTTTCACTGAACCCTCAGATGACTTGGCTTCAGAACATCTCATTATTCTGAGCATGTTCCAGCTTGTCTGTTTTCTCCTTAAGTATATCTAGAATTGAACACAACTTCTCAGAAGAAGTCAGTTGGGATAGAATAGCATCAGTGGCTATCTTCATTCTGGACAATGTATTTTTTTTAACACTAACATATACTGTCAGTCAACTCGTATTGAGCCTGAATCCTTTTCAATCTTCAGGACTTGGCCAAATCTTGCCAAATTGCCTTTATCCTATACATGTATAAATGCTTTTTAAAAAGTACAGAATCTTCCAATTACACTTTTTCCCAATTTCATCTTGCCAAATTCTTTCCATTATACCATCTCATCAATTTTTTTTTGAATAGTAGTTCTCTTTTTTTCATTATTTTATTATAACTTTTTATTTACAGGACATATGCATGGGTAATTTTTCAGCACTGATAATTGCAAAACCTTTTATTCCAATTTTTACCCTCCTTCCCCCCACCCCCTGCCCCAGATGGCAGGTAGACCAATACATGTTAAATATGTTAAAGTATATATTAAATATAATATATGCATACATGTCCATACAGTTATTTTGCTGCATGAGAAGAATTGGATTTTGAAATAATGTACAATTAACCTGTGAAGGAAATAAAAAATGCAGGCGGACAAAAACAGAGGGATTGCAAATGCTATGTCGTGGTTCACACTCATTTCCCAGAGTTCTTTCACTGGGTATAGCTGGTTCTATTCATTATTGAACAAATGGAACTGCTTTGATTCATCTCATTGTTGAAGAGAGCAACATTCATCAGAATTGATGATCATATAGTATTGTTGTTGAAGTATATAATGATCTCCTGGTCTTGCTCATTTCACTCAGCATCAGTTAATGTAAGTCTCTCCAGGCCTTTCTGAAATCCTCCTGTTTTTCTGAAATCCTTCTGCTGGTCATTTCTTACAGAACAATAATATTCCATAATATTCATATACCACAATTTATTCAGTGGTATCCACTCAGTTTCCAGTTTCTGGCCACTACAAAGAGGGCTGCCACAAACATTTTTGCACATGTGGGTCCCTTTCAATCCTTTAAGATCACTTTGGGATATAAGCCCAGTAGTAACACTGCTGGATCAAAGGGTATGCACAGTTTGATAACTTTTTGAGCATAGTTCCAAATTGCTCTGCAGAATGGCTGGATGTATTCACAATTCCACCAATAATGTACCAGTGTCCCAGTTTTCCCAGATCCCTTCCAACATTCAGCATTATCTTTTCCTGTCATCCTAGCCAATCTGAGAGGTGTATAGTGGTAAATCAAAGTTGTCTTAATTTGCATTTCTCTGATCAATAGTGATTTGGAACATTCTTTCATATGAGTGGAAATAGTTTCAATTTCTTCATCTGAAAATTGTCTGTTCATATCCTTTGGCCATTTATCAATTGGAGAATGGCTTGATTTCTTATAAATTAGAGTCAATTCTCTCTATATTTTGGAAATGAGGCCTTTGTTAGAACCTTTGACTGTAAAAATGTTTTCCCAGTTTATTGTTTAATGGTAGCTCTCTTATTCAAGGCATTATTCATTGCTTTCAACTTTGTGTTTTCCACAGATTGAATAATCATGTCTTTCATTGATTTATTCATTCATTGGTAAAAAGATCAAACAGTCTGATCAAGACTGTTCAAGATCAAGAAGAGGTCTGGAATATGTAACAAGTAATTTCTTTTCTGGTTAATGATGAGTCAACAATGAATTCTCCCTACAAATCAGTTTCCAATCTGGTAAATTATTTCAATCAAATTAATCAAATAAATAAATGAGTCAAAATGATGAGGCTAAAAACAAAGTGAGATATCAGTTGCTGGGTAAAGTGCAAAGCTTTGCTGTGACTTGGTGCTTACTTACCAAGAGACTTTGAACCTGTGACACCATAAAGGAAGCATGGCATTATAGATAGAGAATTGGCATGCCAGATAGGGAGACAGATCTAAAACTTATCCATGGTATACATTGAATGTCTGATATAACTCTTTTGTGTTCCAATCAACATACTAAGACTATAAGCTGAAGAGAAGGTACATACCTGTATTTTTAGAGAATGTTTTCTCACTGCAAGTTCCTACTATATCAGTAAAATAAGTTTGTTCACTAATCCAATTTTTCTTTACGTTGTTCACTTGGCTATTTGAAAATAACCTCAAATGCTTCCCTGAATTCCGGTTTTGCTAAAATGTTCCTTTGTAATAACCCTGTCACCAAATCCAGATGTTAGCTTGTTGAAACTTGTTGTGAAAAGGATACTAGGCCTTTTCTCTGTGGCCCCAAGTTATATATTGATAGATTCCTCAGCTCTCCTTTTATATTATAACATTAACTGATATTCAGTCCTGCAGCATTTCTGCTCTCTGTTGTTACCCCAAGATCAGTTCCAGGAGTAATTTAATTACTCTCTACAAAGATTATGTTTGCTTGTTTTTCCCTCTGTGTAAGATGCTCACCTCAAACTTTTAAATGTATTTCTTCTGACCAGATTACTTGAAAGCAATGAAGGGAGCTGGAAGTGCTTTTATCATTGCTCAATTTCAGTTTCATCTTATGTTATCCATTTCATTTTTTGGCAGAATCCTTTTCAGGCTGAAAATTATCATTCTTGATGAAAAAAAAGGAGAACCAAGAAGACTTGGGGAGTTCAGCATTGTACCTGAGCTCTTCAAAGAATCTCACTAATCCAAACACTGAGCACATCTCTTCTGTGGTGTGACTTATAATTTTCAATGTCTTGGTTTTCCATAGCATTTTTTTTTTGGTCAGCCTTACCTCTTTGGTGAATTTTAGCCTTTAGCACTCTTCTTTCAGGACAATAGATTTTTTAAATTTTTATTTAAATTTTTGGTATTTCTTCAATGATGTCTTAATTTCTGTCTTTTGAACTGGATTTTTACCAAACTTAAAATCGCCATAGAACCAACCACTTATGCAGCAGTTATTTTCTTTAAGAATCTTCTCTTCTACTTCTACTCATTCTCCTTGAAGTTTTTCATGCTCCTAGAATCAATATTTCATTTGAAATTGCTACCATTAATCTTGATCAAATTTTTCTGAGTTCATAGCTCTACCATACCTAGATTTTCTTTGAACTTCTTGAAATGCTCAGTTATACATTGACCATGAGCAGCATTTCCAATTTTGCATGATTTGGGCTGGCCTACCTTGATTGTTGAGTCAATGAAAACATAATCAAATAGCTGTCTTTGGGTAATTGCCCTCAGACCACCAATAAGATGAGGTTTCATACACTCCAGCACCATCCATCTCGTCATTTTGTTACTTGCCTCCTCCTTCTGTTCACTCCATTTCTCCCTCTTTCCACTTCTTGTACTGCCTTAATTAATCAAATAAATGTTAATAATGTTCTCTGTTAAAAGAATACAAGTTCACTATCTCTTTATTACCTGGACTCCAGTCCCCACAATTTTTCTGTCATTAGATGAAGTCCTTGAGGATAGCAGCCATCTCACATTTTCACTTCAATCCCCAGATCTGAACATCACTGATCACTTAGGAAAAGCTATGAGAGCAAATATGTAAAACCAAGATATATACAATCTAATCAATACAGATCAGTAAAGACTTCTTGTCAATGATGGAATTTTAGCTGCAATTTGAGAGAAGCCAGGAAGTAAAAAAGAGAAAATATTTCAAATATGGGAATAACAAAAGCAAATTCTGGAGCCTGGATATTGGGTGGAAGAAATAGAAAGAAGGCAGGAGTCATGGGATTCCAGAATATATGGAGATGGGGAGTAGAGAGTAAAAGGTAAGAGATTAGAAAGGGAGGAGGGAAACAAAATTATAAAGGCTCTGGAATGACAGATGACAGTCCATTTGATCCTGGAAGAAATGATAACAGCTACTGGAGTTTCATGAACTAGGAGATTGACATGGTCAGAAGACCCAGCACAGGAAGCATAAAGTAGTCATCAGATGGGGGGGGGGGGGCACCAAGAAAGAAGAGTTTCTGAAACTTTTCTTCAAGAAACTTTTGTACCACAAGTTTCTCAATGTCTGATCTTTCTGGAATCTGTTTTCCATGGCCACCAAAAAATTTGAGGTTTGATTGAATACTTGTGTTGGATATTTCACAATTTCACTCTGTCCTTTTGGTTTTCAGAGCTCTGTGGCTCTTCCACTCTGGAATCATTGGTCAGAGTTCTAGAAAAGCCTAAAAAAGCCTTTCATCTCTGAGCCCTATTTGAGTTCCTATGTGTTTCTTCCTCACTTTTCCATGGCTTACATTTCTTCAATGCTACCAAGGTTTCTTTTTTTCTTCTTCTTCTTCAAGCCTTGAGCCCTTTGACAATCAACCTGATCAAGTTTATAGACCTTTTCTCAGAATCATACTTTTAAATACTTGTAGGAAATGCTAACTTTCCTTTAGAGGTTAGTGACAATAAAATGTAATGAGTTTCTCATCCATGTTCATAATCCCTTTGTGTGTGCAGAGGAGGGGGGGCAAAGAGGAAAAGTAAAGAACATTTGCATTAGATATTCTTATTCTAGCTTTCCCTGTCTCCAGTCTCTCTCTTCTTGATTGGTCTAGCTTAAGTAAAATTCCCTTTTTCAGATTTCAGCATCATAGAAAGATCCTAAAAAGCTCTGGATAGTGCATTTTAGAGGAAGATAAAATATTTCAGTGGATTGTGAGATTACACTAAACATGTGATTACTCCTTCCCATGATAAAAGAGCTATATCCAAAAAAGCCACTTTTTTGGCTATTTGAAATTTCCTTATTGTAATATGAATGACTGGTTTTGATTAAAACTGATCAATTTTATTTGTATACTCTCATATTTTTATATCTGAATACTTTTTTTTTTAACCATATGACTACCCAGCATCTCACTAGTTGAATGAAGCCATTTACTGGAACCATTCAGCTCCAAGGTCTGAGAACAGAGGAAGCCCCTATTAAAGCATGTGCTTGGAGGTTCCTGTCATGCCCCAGCACATGGGTGATGAAGGGAGCTGCTATCTTCCTCATTATTCATAGCCAATGGAGTAGGTCCAAGAACCTGTAGGAAGCATGCGTGTTTGTGGGCAACCAAACACCAAACACACATTGGCTAGAAATAAAATACTCAGTCAAAGGAAAAGTTGAAAGAAGGAAGAATGTTCTAGTGAGTAGACTCTGGGGAGGAAAAGGGAATTTACTGTTCCTTTCATGGAGAAGACAGTTTCCCCGCAACAAGAAGGCATGAAACTATCAACAACAAACACATTCATTCCACAGAGAGACCAATAGCATTTATGCTGGACATATCTGTTTCCTTATTTCTCAGGTCTCTGCTTCTCTTTGTTTTCTTCCTGATGTTTTTGCTACTTTACCCCTCATTTTCTCTTGATTTCACTTGATCCTCCATCCTCCTGAATTATTTAACTCAAATTTAGTTTCCCAATGATAGACTGCTGGACAGTGTCACTGAATGAGACAAGGGTGCTATTGAAGTTGTCATTTGTTAATGTCTTCTTTCAATGATGAAGTTGGCTCTTTTAACCCTATGTAATAAGATGTTCAAGATAGTGAGGAACATTAAAATCATAGATAATAGATTTTAAGTTGGAAAGGACTCTCAGAGGTCATTTTAGTTCAATCACTGAGGAAAGTAAGGCATAAGAATTTGACTTGCGTAAGGTCATGCTAACAGTACCAAAATAAAGTGGACTAAACCCAGAATCTCTGAGTCTACTATTTTTCCTTTGTATTTGCTGCTTCATCATAAAATGATCAGCTGAAAAAAAGAGAGAATATTCTGTAGAAGAGAAGGCTTATTATGGAGGAAGGGGGATGATCACTTTCCTCAAATATTTTATTTGTTGTCCTTTAGAATAGGATTAGACTTACTACATATCATCATTGTTTAATGAACAATCTGGGCATTTTCTCCAGTTGTCTCAGATGTATGTGTGGATGTATATGTGTGTATATTTTGTTCATGAATGAGATAGGATGACACCTGGGGGTAGTAAATCCCATTTCCCTGGAAGTCTTACAATGAAGACTAGATAGCCATTTAATCGGCCACTTAGAGATGGAATCATGCTTTGGGAACTGATCAGACTGGATGAGCGCTGGGTTCCATTCCAGCTCTAGAAATGACGGTTAAACTGTAAATAATATAATAGCAATAGCATAACTACTTCTGCTTTGTCCTAGATAAAACCAGAACTAAAGCATGATCTAGTCTACCAACGAAACTTTGCTTGAATCTTGAAGCAATTACCTGTCCTAGTGATATTTCAATTTATAAAATATGATGACTTTTAAAAAAATGAATTCCATAGCATTTTCTTTCTTCTTCTGATTCTTTCCTAAATCATCCAGGTTATAAACTGTGTTATTCTAACCTCCCAGATGCAGCTCAACAGTTTGGATTTAGAATTATAAAAGAGAAGAAATTTGCTATCCACCTCTGAGGATATAGAAAGGAGTGATTTGGAAAGGGTTAGAAGTAACTTCAAATGAAAAATGTGTCACTCTTTGTTACATTGCAGCTCCTATTTTCTACTTTACTTTTATCACAACAACTAATGAGAAGAGTTTGGTAAAAGAAGCTGAGACTGGTGTTTGCTACTCACTCTGTGAAATGTCATGATGAATAATACAGTGTGTTTTGGCTTGCTTGGAACTTTGAAATCTGATTTTTTTTAAAAAAATGATCATTGTCTAGTTTGTGCCTAATTTATTGAACAGCCACTATTTCTCCTTAGGATAGAGATTATTCATTATATTTGTATTTTTTTATTTCAAGTGCTGGCATAGAGTAGGCATTTAATAAATATTTGTTGATAATTAAGACTACTATGCACAGCAATACTGACAAAGGATGCTGAGTCATTTGGAAAACCATGCAAGAAAGGGACAAATATGGATCCTGCTGACAAGAGGCTCACATTCTAATGGGGAGACAGCACAAAAACAATATGTATCCACATGCGTGTAGACATACACATACTTGCCTACATTTATATGTATATCTATGCACATATATACACATAATGCAAATAGAATCATTTAAATATCCCTTTTTCTGTAGTCACACAACTGCTGCTCTTATTTTAGGTTGTTAACAACTCTCCCCTGAATTACTACCACAACCATCTTCTTTCTGATTGTTCTCTTTGCCTCATTTCTCTATATTCTAATGAGACTCATAGTAATAGGGCTGGGAAGCTGGAAAGCTATCTTATAAATGTTAAGATGTGTCACCACACTTTAAACATGAAGTTTTGCTTAGCAAGGACTGTTCCTCACACATGAAATGCTTTCCTTCTTCACCTCCATCTCTTCAATCTAATTGGACACCCTCTTCAGACATTGCAAGAAAGTGGAGGAACACATGACCTGCTGCAGTTGCCCAAATGAAAGACATGCTCTCATAAAAGGAAAAAGTCCCTTTCAAAGAGGTCTTGCCAATAATCATTATTATCTTCCTTGGTGAACTATATCCACATTGTCTTGTCCCTAAAATGAAAACTGGAGTTTAAGTGCTTTATCACATCATAAAGAGTAGTTGTAGTTCTGAGAAATTGGCTTTCTAAAGAATTTCCTGGGAAGCAGATTCATGTAATTGAATGTCTTCCTCTACATCAGTTTACATTTTATTTAAAACAGTCAAAACTAGTTTACATATATGAATAATCTAGAAATAATGTTTGGAAAGAATGGTAAGGGCTTTTATTTTGTCCCTAAGCTCAAAATAAGTCATTACCAGGCAAAACTCTTGGATCAGATTTCATTGAATTTAAACATGATGATTGTTCATATTCTTTATTTTACTCAAATAATTAATATTACAATTATTTCAAACTTATATGAAAGAAAATTTACTTTGCAAATGAACATATAAAAGATTCTAAATAAAAGACTTAATAAAATGTAGGATGCTCTTGGTATGAGAAATTTTTAAAGGATGAGAATAAAAAGCTTCACTTTTCATTATCCTCACAGCTGTCAGTGCTTTCTCCTCCCACCACAAATTACCTTGCCATTATTTTGCGTGTGTATATATTATATTTGTGTTGTACACTTGTATTTTCAGGGGAGAGGGCTTTTAGATTTGATTTTGTATCCTAGTACCCATCACAGTATCTGGTATGTGATGTTTAGTAGGTGCTTAGTGATTTCTTGATTATTGTGACATAATTGAGGAGTTATGAGCTGATGGCTTCATCTTTGCAGGTGAAGAATAAGATGAGAATAAGATGAGATCCTTTGCTAAAATGGGGGAAAGTTGGGATAGGTGTTTTGAAGTAGAAGGAAAGGATGGAATGTGTTGGCACACACCTGCATCTCCACTCTTGGGAAAGTTGAGGCTGGCAGAAATGCTTGACTTTGTGAGATTTGAGTTGCATTGTCCACACCAAGTTTTGCACCAACCCCTGGGGGACAGGGGGATATCTGGCTGCATATGGAAGGGCAAATTGGTCTTGCCTGGGAAAAATAGAACCAATGTCAAAAGAAACAGCAGAAGATGAAAGTGTGGAAGAGCGAGAGGAGGAGGAAAAGGAGAAAGAGGAGGAGGAGGAGCAAGAAAAACAGAAGGAAGAAGAGGAGGAGATTGAAATAGTTCATGGTTATCAAGAAGAGTAAAAATTTTGGTGGGAAGCCCTTAAGAGTCCAATAATGACTGGCATGAGACTCAGGCAGCATGATCGTTGGGCTTTCTCTAGCAGAATTAGCACTGAGGGCAGTACCTGACACATAGTAAGCACTAATAAATGTTGACGATTGATTGATTGAGTTCAGCAACACATAGGCTGGAAAAGAGAAGCTGGTTGAGGAGAGACATTCTGAGATAGAATCTTTTTAAAGAATTCTGGCATCCCTTTGGAGAGAGCAGATGACCAATAGCCACCCTCAAGTCTTCATTGCCCTTTCCCTTACCTCATTTATCTCTGAGAAAATAATCAGTCACATCCAGTTATAGTCATTATCTGTTTTTGAAATCATAGAATATAATGGCCTAAGTGATTCCATCTTCTGCAGTTTCAAACATTAATAAATGAAAGTTTTCAGAAGCACCATCACAATCACTTAGAGAAATTCAAACATTTAGACAGAGGTCTGACTCCTGGCATTAGTCTAAATTTATATTTATCTTTAGCTAATCCTTGCCTTCTTTATGAACCAAGCAAAATTCAGGTCAGTAGAAATGTGGGTAAAGAAACAATCATCCCAACTAAATTATTAAAAATAGCTTAATGAGTTGGGAAAAAATAGTAACAAAGTTCATTTGGAAGAACCAAAGGTCAGAAACTTCGAAGAAATCAGGGGGACAAAAGATGTACAGGAAGCAGATTCAGCAGTATCTGACCTTAAACTCTATTGTAAGCGAAAGCATTGTTGAAGTAGAAAAAAATAATAATTTTGATTATTTACAATTCAAATTTCATTGTACAAATAAAACTTCTGTAGCACAGAATAAAAATAATAAATATGGGAATAAATATAAATAATTTTGTTTGTTTATTTATCTCTCAAATAGGATATGATTGGGTTGGAATCCTGCTGTGGTGTAGGAAATGTTGAACTAAATGTTTGCACGTTAAGATAATATGGAAAGACTAGGGCTTATGATGAAAATACTCTCCATCTTCAGAAAAACAGATGCTAGGAGGAAATAAATATAGTACAGGATTACATGTATGAGTGGATATGTGTCTATATATAATTACATGTATGTTTATAGGTATCTGTATCTGTTTATGTGTATATATGTAAAATATGATAATTGTAAATATATACATACACATGATGTCGCCTTCTGTAAGATGGTGGGGAGAGGAAGGAAGAAAAAAATTACAAAGTGCATAGCAGAGAACAAAAGAAAACAAATAAGGAAGCAAAGAAAAGTTGGACAGCTTGGAAAACAATGTATAGTATTATGGAAATTTATTGGTTTATATTGAATCTTCTCATATTTTGCTGTGCATATGGCATTTTTTTCTTTCTCATTTTGTATTTACATTTAAAATAAAAAAGACATAAGAAAAAATAATAAAATAAAAAAAATGATACTTATTAAAGTAGATTGTGGTGTCTTTTAGTGGATAGATATGGGGACCAGAAGTTGAGGCAGGTTATATGTGGTTCACCAACACTTCTAGTTCTTTTTCAAATGAAATATGTACAGTCTGGCAATATTTTGCTCATTTTTGATTTGTGCTGGTGATTTTTTTCTAACCCTATGTATATCTATTAGATTTTAGGTTTGTTATAGTAATCCTTCATTCCAGCTTGATAAGAACTTTTTCTATTCTAATTCTGTCATCGAAAATGTTAGCCATACCTATCACCTGCACGTCATTTATTAACTTTATAAACAATTTGAATGTTCATTCCTATAAGAAGGAATAAGAAAGAAATATAAGTAAATATTTCAAACTTTCAGTGGGGCCCTTGATATTGGTTTCTACTTAACTTCTCCAAAACAAAAGATTAATAAAAAGGTCCACAAATCATCTCCACAAGTACTGAATGGGAGAGACATGGCTAGCAGTTGTCATTTGGGAAAAAAAAAATATCCCTAACTGTCCTCAGCCCTCTACAAGTCAGGGTAACAAGGATCTAAAACCCCAGAGTATGAAGGGATCTTGGAGGACATCAGATCCAACTCTCTCAAAGGACAGGAGATCTACATCTTGGGGAAATACAGCGACTGTACAAGTTTATCCAGGTGGTTAAAAAAAAGCAGAAGGAGAATTTGAATCCAAGTTTTCTGAACTGGTTCTACTTTTATCCTTCAGCATTTTCTCCTTCTGTATAACAAGGGGCAAGGACAAAAATGTTTTTTCCTCAGTGCCTCCTCTATGGAAAAAAGTTATTTGTACTTTCCTTTCTCTGTTATTAATGTTTTTCTGTTGGCATAGCTCCAAATGCCAGACTGTCCTACACTGGACTGATAAAAGACCCATAGAGACTGAAATGAGTCCCAGTAATTTGAGAGCAATGGGACTGATTAGATCCTGACACTTGAGACACAATTGGGATAGGTATCAACCTTTTATTTTCAGATCCTTCAGTTGTGAGCCCAAACATGTGCTCAACCTCATATGTTGAGAAAAGGGTGGGGTTTTCAGGACCCTTCAAACCTTACCAAAATGGCAGCAAATTGTGTCTCTTCTACCTTCAGCAAATTAGCTAAATGCTTACAAATTTAGATTCCACATACACCTAAGACTCAAAGCATGCAAAAAAGGGAATGGAAGGGAATGGAGGAGAGGGGGCCAGAATATGTTTGTCAGATTCCACTTATTGCAGAAAGCCCACCCTGACTTTCATAGTGTTGGAAGATCTCATTGCATTTAATTAATTTAAAAAATATTCTGGCTATTAACTATGATAACAATTTTAATAGCTCAGTTATAAGCTTAGAACCAACTTTACATACATTACTCCACTTAGAGATTCCCCACCCCTGCCCCATATTGGTACCTAATGAAGTCGCCTATAGACTGGAAGTTATATGGAAGTAATAAGCTCATAGGATGATTTGACTTTAGTCTAGGAGACATCTAGACATCAGAGATCACCTTTGTCAAACTTTACCCAAAGTGAAGATCTTTTTTTTTTTTTTTTAAATAAATTGGATGGTTTTCCTATTATATGGAAAGACAATTTTTAACATACGTTTGCAACAAATTTGCTTTCTAAATTTTCTCCTTCTGTCCCTTCCTCTTCCCTAAAATGGTAAGCAATTTGATATAGGTTATATATATGTGCAGTCATGTAAAGCATATTTCTATATTAGTCATATTGTGAAAGGACAAACAGAACAAAAGGGAGAAAAAACAACAAAAATAAAGTGAAAATACTACACTTCAATCTGTGTTCAGACTACTCTATCAGTTCTTTTTCTGTATGTGGATAGCATTTTCTATTATGGGAAGAAGAGATCTTGCTGATTACAATTCCTGAGTCATACAGCTTTGATAGAAGGAATGTTGAAAAGTATATTGGAACATTCCATTTTTGGCCAGACTTTTTGAACATTGAGGAATAGTTTGGTTTCCCCTCACCATTCTGGCTGCTTACCCCGGAATGTGGTCCAATTTGTCAATAATCTTTCTAAAATGTGAGACACAGCTCCAGATATAGTTATTAGTGTCTTTGAGTCTTACCTCTACTTTATTCTAAGAGAATATTATTTCCCAAATCCCACTATTTTTACTTTCAAAAAGGCTCCTCATTTTTGTCTCATGTTCAATTCAATTCAGCTAATTCTCATTAAGTAACTATTATGTCCAAGAACCTTTTAGATGCTAGGGATATAAGAACAAAAATGAAGAACATGCTGTATTTAAGGAATTTACATGCAATGAGAAGAAATAGATTACAAATCTGCATGGAATATATTCCCTTCCTGCCTGTCTTCAATTATTTCATTTTCTGTCCCCAAAACATAATCTTTTTCATGTTGTTCTCTGATGGACTCGGCCAGAATCAACAGCTCTTTTAAATACGTCTTGCTATCATTACCTTTATATCTCTTTGATTAATTTTCTACTTTGTATTATAAGGAGATTCTGGAAAAATGAATGACTCAGAAAACTTTGGGCTCCATATTTTTTTTTCAGAAAAAGACAAAACATCACCTCAGAGTCAATGTATAGCAGCAGAAATAAAGTTTAAAAGTCAGGGTAAAGCAGTTGTCCTCCTAAGACAACCTGGGGATATTCCAGGACAAAAAACTGGGATGGAAGGTAGCCTCAGCCTCAGGAATTTTCACCTCACTGATAGTGAGGGAGACCAAGGACTTGAAAGACCCTTTCCTTGTCGAGGAATATCAAGCACAGCTGAGCTGACCAGATAAGATCTGTGGCAACGGGGGCAAAGAGAGTAGCACAGACCTGGCGAAGATAGTAGCAAAGGGGCAGGGACCCTGATAAATATAGACTTTTGCAGGAGAATAGTCTCTGATTTCAGTTCCAGGGAAGAGAGGACAGTTGAAATTTGCAGCCATCAGAAGGATTATAAAAAGGATTGAGGAGCATAGTAATGGCTTGAGGATAAAAAGGAGTGCCTAACATTGGGCTCAACAGAGTTTAGAAAGTGACAATAAGAAAGACTATATTGAATTACTTGCCATCTAGAGGAGGGGGTGTGGGAAAGAGAGAAGAAAAAATTGGAATAAAAGGTTTTACAAGGGTGAATATTGAAAACTATGCATATGTTTTGAAAATAAAAAAAAAGAACAAAAACTAAAAAAAAGAAAGATTTGATATTGATATTTAGATTTATCATTCCTCAAACCTTGGGACCAGAATGTGATAATAATAATAAACTCCCTAAAAACAAAGGGAAAATAAAAATAAGTAAGCAAAGGAGAAAGAACTCAGCCATTGATAGCTATTATGGGGATAGGAAAATTCTGGGTTCATATTCAGAGAAAGATAATGGAGTTTAAAATGCCACTCCTTTTTTAATGAAAAATATTAAGTGGCCAAAAGGCCCAAAGGACTTTTTGGAAGAATTTTTAAAAGGATTTCAAAATAAAATAAGAAAGTTTAAGGGGGAAAAAAAAATAAGATAGATCCAAGAAAATTGAGGAAGTCGGCCAACTGGAAGGCAGAAACTTAAGGAAGGGGGAAATTAATGGCTTTAGAGGATACCAAAAATAATAAAACAAAAACAAAAAAGTAGAAGAAAATGTGAAATATCTCATCAGAAAAATAATTGAAGAGAGAAAATATACAAAGAGGTGGAATTATATTGTAAATTACAGTTAAAAAAAGAATCTCGATACAATATCATAATAAACTATTAAAGGCAATTGTCCTGAAATTCTAGAAGAATAAAGCAGAAATAGAAAAAAAAAATCCACTTATCTCCACCTGAAAGATATTATGGGAGGAAAACTTTACAGGAGTAAAAGTTTTAAAGCTCCCAAGATAAGGAAAAAATATTGCCAGCAACAAGGAAAAAATTAATACCTCAGAACTATGATCAGGATCACACAAGATCCAGAAGCTACTATGCTGAAGGACATAAAACTTGAAACACTTTATTTCATAAGGCTAAAGAAGACAACCAAAGGTAACTTATCCAGCAAAGTTAAGTATAAAAATGAATGAAAAATTTAAAAAAGAACATTTAAGAAATTGAAAGTCTTTCATTATTTGTGACAAAAGAGCAGAATTTGATGGAAAATTCAACATATAAGGTCCAGGAGAAACAGAAGGTAAACATTAAAGACCAAAGGAACTCAATAAGGTCAAAATGTGTAATGTGAAAATATTAGCAGTAGTCTCATGATTGTCATCATTATTTGGGTAGTTTGAAAGAAAAGCTTGGACTGAGCTGTGTGTGATGGAATGATTTAAAAAAAAAGTCATAGGGAGAAATAAAAAAAATGAGTAATTCTCTCACATGAGACATAAAAATAAATTGATACAGATGAAGCAAGAAGAGAGAATTGGTAGTGCTAGAACCTTATTCTCATCAGAAATGGGCTAAAGAGGGAATGGCACACATCTAGAAAAGGATATAAACATTTTGCAGATTTAGAAAAAAGAGACTTTAGGGAATAGAATAGGAAGGACCATTTAAAAGAGTGTGTAGATTAAAAATCAGGAAGGGAGGAAGGGAGAAATTATTTGAAAGATAAGAGGATTGGTAGAGAGGAAAAGGGGATTTTTAAAGTTTTGAGTAGAATAAATAGAGGAAGTTAATGGTTAGAAGTAAATTAGATGAGGAAGGAGGAAAAGGGAAAATAGGGCAAAAAGAATAGTGAATAATAGCACGAGAAAATATAAGAATTAATTATAACTTAGAATGTGAATTGGATAAATTTACCCATAAAACAGAAATGGATAGCAGAATGAATTAAAAATCTGAATTCAACTATGTCATTTTCAAGGAACATAATAAAACTGAGAGACTCACACAGAGATAAAGAACTAGAGTAGAATTCATTATGTAAAAAAGGAATAGTTATAATTTAAAATAAGATTTAAAGATAAAAATAGAGGAACTACACTCAATTCCATATTGTTCTAGAACATTTAAAGTAACTAGACAGCATAAAATAACTTGAAAAGATACCTGCCAAAACAGACACAGGAACTACATGAACATAAGCAAATACTTTTTATACAAAATTAGATTTAAATAATTAGTAAAATATTCATTGTTCATGAGTAGAGTCAATTTAAGTTAAAAAATGAATTTTAACTAATCTGTTCATTCAATACCATGTCAAATAAGTTATTAAAATTATTAGAAAAAAATAATAAAATTCATTTGGAAAAACAAAAATCCAAGAATTTCAAAGAAACTAAAAAGAAAAAATGTAAAAGGAGGAGATGCAGTAGTACTTTAAACTAAGACCATTTTCGAAGTGTAAAATGAATAATTTTGATTATTTTAAATAAAACGTTCCTTTTAAAAATGAAACTAATTAACCAATAATAGAAGAAAAGCACAAAATTAGGGAAAACAACTTGAATAGACAGATAGAAAGTGGTTGTGATGAAATATTTCTGCGATATAAAAAATGATGAGCTGGTTGATTTTGTGGTAAAAACCAACATGCAAAGGTTAGATCTATGAAGGAAGATGTTATTTGCCTTCAGAGAAAGAACTAATAAATGGAAATATATGTATTATGAATATGTGTATATGTATATATATTTTTGTGCATGTATATACATATATATATACATATGCATTTTTGCATTGGCATTAAGTTGTGTCCTCTTGAGTGGAGGGAGCAGGGAAGGAGAAAAAAAAATACAAAGCACATAGCAGAGAAAAAAGAAAAGCTAGAAAGAAGAAGAAAATCTGGGTGGCTTTTAAAACAGTGTGTTAGATTTATTATATAGGTTTTCATAAAATTAACATTTATTGTTTTATATTGAATCTTTCATCCTTTGTTGTGTACATGGAAATGTTCTCTGATTTTTTACTCATTTTTATATTTAAGTTTATATTTAAATTAAATAATTAAAAAGTGTAAAAATAATTTGTATTATAGCAAATATTTAAAAACAATAATATCTTTATAAGATGCTTTCACTAAATGGTTTTTTTTGGTGCATTAGGAAATGGACTAAGCATAGTGGATACAGTGTACTTCATAACTAGAAAGACTATTAAATCTTGCCTCTGACACATGCTGGCTGTTTCACTCTGAGCAAGTCACTTCCCCTCTGAGTGCACTAGACTTTGTGACTGTGTTCAACCACCTCTTTCTTCTGCCACTGTGCTTTCTCCCATTGGTTAAATGTTCTTCCTCCATTTTGTGGAAGAACTCAACTCAGCTAAATAAAGGACTTTTCATTTCCCATACTTTTCTGTTGTGTCCCTACATGGATACCTTTTCCCTTCCCTTCCCCCACCTACTTCCTTTTTTGGCAATTGTCTCTTCCAATAGATTGCAGGCTCCTGGAAGGTAAGAGTTTGCTTTCATTTTCAGTATGTTTGCATTCTCAGTAGTTATCATGTCTATTTCTTAGGACGGATTTAATAAATGCTCTTTGACTTGACTTAATCTGAATTAGACTTTAAAATGAAGAGAAAGAGCCAACAAGTATTGGTAAAGAAAATTGTCTCATTGGGAGTTCCTTTTATCAGTGAAATCATAGATCTAGTTTCCTATTTTCATTTGGTTCAACAACCAAATAAGACAGACAATTATAATTTTTATTATCCACATTTTTAAATTAAAATTTGTTATTTTCAAAACACATGCATGGATAATTTTTCAACATTGACCTTGCAAAACCTTGTATTCAAATTTTTTCCCCTTTCCCCACCCCTCTCCTAGATGGCAAGTAATCCATTATGTATTAAACATGGTAAAATATATATGTTAAATCCAAAATATGGATACATATTTATACAATTGTTGCACAAGAAAAATCATATCAAAAAGGAAGAAAAAAGAAGAGAAACAAAACAAAATGCAAACAAACAACAACAAAAAAGAGTGAAAATGCTATGTTGTGATCCACACTCAGTTCCTATAGTCCTCTCTCTGGGTGTAGATGGCTCTCTTCATCACAAGATCATTGGAACTTAACCACATTTTTTTTTAACCAATGAGAAGACTGAGACTTAGTATGGTTAAGTGGTTCATGATAATTTTGTCATTTATATCTCTATTTAATCTCCTCTAATACATTTTAAATTTTTGGATGATAATAATTATGATTTCTTTCATCTTTGTATTCCTGGTCCTTAAAACAGTGTTTTGAAATTTGTAGGTAATCAATCCCTATGTGCTGATTTAAATCAAACAGGACAAAAGAAAATGGGATTATCATCATTTTAATGCTAGGTTCTTTATTGGGTCTGATGTAGCTTAAAATCGCATTAGCCTTTTTGGTAAGAAACACCATATTGCTGAATTATTTTAAATTATAATTTACTAAGAGAGCTGTGCATTCTCACTTTGCAAATATGAGTCTATATAGGAGTACAATTATGTGTAGATGTTCATGAGAACTTTTCTTGTTCAGTGAATTCAATCATGTCCAATTCTCTGTGATCTCATTTGGAAAACCCCAAGTGGTAAAGATACTGGAGGGTTTGCCATTCCCTTATCTAGCTCATTTTACAGATAAGGAACTGAGATAAACAGTGTTAAGTATCCAAGATCATGCACTTATTGTCAGAGACCAGATTTTAACACAAATCTATGAGTTTTCCAGATTTCAGGTTCAGTAGTCTATCTGCTGTATCCTCCTGAGACCTAGGTGCCTACAATAACTATCTCTGATATTGCTAAGTGTCTAAAACAGATGTGACAAATGTTAATATTTATACCACTTCAAGATTAGTCAGCCTAAACCTTAACAAAACTGGAGTAAGGCTAAATTTTAAATTAATCAAGATGGTGTAGTGCTGGATTTAGAGTTAAGAGGACATGAATTTCAATCCAACTTCAGAAATGTACTAACATCCTAAACCTGGGCAAATCCCTTAATCTATTTGTCTCAATTCTTCATCAGTAAATTACAAATAATAATAATAGCATCTATCTTTCAGATTTATTGTGAGAAAATAATGAAATAATATTTGTAAAGTTTCTTTTGTTTTTTGTTTGCAATCTTTAAAGCATTATATAAATGCTAGCTCTTATTGTTATTTATTTCAAGGACAGAACATTGATGCAAGCAGCTAAAAGATCTGATCCCTTTCTGTCATTATTATTATTATTATGTATTATATTATTAAGAAAGATCAACAATATGATTACTAAATAAACAAAATTCATATGATAAATTCAAAGTAGCAAAAGATGGGATACAAGAGTAGGGCAGGGTAGAGAAAGCTGAAGTTATTCTTAACTGCTACCAAAAAGAAGTATAAAAGAATATGGGATAGAAAAATGAGAAAAAAGCCTGGAGCACATGAGAGGAACATCTTGAATCCATAAATTTGTCTATAATTAGAGTTCTTTACTTTTTTTCCAATTCTTTACCTGTAAGAATAGGTAGATAGGTAGGTAGATAGATGGCTAGATGGATAGAGAGACTGAGAGAGAGAGAGAGAGAGAGACACAGAGAGAAAGAAATGGAGAGACAGAAACAGAGAGACACAGAGGTAGAGATAAAGACAGGGAAATATGTATGTCTTAAATATAAGGAGGATTAATGGAGTAGAGTCTGTTGCCATGGGATAATGATACAGGGAATTTTTCCTGGGCACTACCTTAAAAAACATAGTAACTAATAACTCTTCATTTTAAGACATCTTTAAAAATTATCTTTTAAAAAAAATAAAAGTTTTTGTGAGTCCAGAGTAAGTTTCATTGTCTTCCTAACAATAAAAAGTTGTTAATTGCTTTTCAGTGATGTCTGACTCTTAATGACCCCATTGGAAGTTTTCTTTTTTATTTTCTTTTATTTTATTAAAGCTTTTTGTTTACAAAACATAAGCATAGGTAATTTTTCAACCTTAATCCTTGCAAAGCTTTCTGTTCTGACTTTTCCCCTCCTTCCTTCCATGCCCTCACCTACCTGGCTGGTAGTCCAATATAGGTTAAATATGTTAAAATACATGTTAAATCCAATATATGTATACCTATTTATACAGTTATATTGATGCACAAGAAAAATCGGATCAAGAAAGAAAAACAACCTGAGAAAGAAGTCTTTCTCTTTCACCGTAAAAACTATTTATGGTCAGAGTTCTTTTAGTTTTTTTACTCATTTTTTTTAAGTTGAGATCTGCTTTTGGGGCAAGGGAGATTGTCCAAACTTCTGTTACAAGTAGCAGTAGCTGCAGTGCTGACTCATTTCAGGTGCTGGGTGGGTATGGACAGGTCTGGTGAGATTCTGGCATTTTAGAATTCACTATTTACCTTTTGTGTTTGTGTTGGATGTTTTATAACTTCTCTGCTGATCTACTGGCTTGCAACCAGGGCAGAGTAGCCAACATTGCTGTATATTCCTCTCCCTGTAGATTCTTCAGCCCGATGCTGTATAGCCTGTACTTGGTGTCTGTATTCAGCCTGCTTGTGCTTGGCTTGTTTCCCTCCATGTCTGATTGAAACAGAACTTTTCTGGGGAGCTTTGAAATTATCTTCTGTTGGTAATTTGTTGCACTCCCAATATTCATGGATTCTGCCAGTCCAGAACTAATTCAGAGGCTGGATTTGGTAATTAGTGTGAGGGTCATGGTACAGCATCAGAAAGAAATGTACGTTCTCTCTGCCATCTTGGCTCTGCCTCTAAAAGGCCAATTAGGGTTTTTTATGAAAAAAATACTAAAGTACTTTGTCATTTCATTTTCCAGATCATTTTATAAATGAGGAAATTGAAACGAACAAATAAGCAAAAATAAGATTAAGTGACTTGCCTGGGGTCACACAGTTAAGTATCTAAGGTCAAATTTGAACTTACAAAGATGAATAACCAAGATGTTCAGACATTCCTTCCACTGTGGCACCTACATACCCCAAGAATAAGGTATCTTTGCTGTTTAAAGGGTGGAAATTTTTGATGTTTCTTAGCTAGAGGATGAGAAAAGGATTGGCCTAGTCCAAGAGTAACAAATTGTAGGGTCAGAATGATATTCATTCATTCACCTATATACAAAGCAATAGTGTATAAAACAAAAAAAATATATCTAAATGGGGCAAGAATGGAGCTTTCAGAGGTTATCCCAATCAAAAGTTTAATATTTAGAATGTTAAAGGATATGGTTTTCCTTCAATGAACTACGGTAGTGTTTTAGAATATTAAGTGCCTACAGCTAAAAGCAACATGAAATTTTCATCCCTTAAGTCTCTTTAATATTGTGTTTTGTTCTTTTTTTAGGTTAAAACTATCTTCACGAAAAAAGACATTCCACATAGAATATTATCATTGAGACATAAAGCCCTTCTTTCCCGTGCTTTATCAGAATTACGGAGAATAGAAACACCAATACCGGTCCCAAAGTTAAGGCACATAAAAAGTAAGTCACAGAAATCTTTTTTTTCCCCATTTCCCCCTTCAGTAAATTATCTGAATGAAAAAAAGTTAATGGTTTTGTTGAATCTTGGCACAAATTTCAAACCACAAAAACCATATATTGAGAATACTGGATAAAATTACATCTCTCATAATTGTATAGAGGTGTGTATATGTGGTGTGTTGTGTGTGCCGACACATATGTTTCAAATTTATCAACTTACTGTGTATGTTAAGGTGTACAGGCTGACCTTTCCAGTTTGGGCTGCAACATTACTCTGTTATTTTGAATAGCAATGTCTTTTCTCCAATCCCAATTATTTTAATTCTTTCCTTTTTTTAAAAAAAATATTTTATATTTCTGTTTTCCCTAGTTACATGCAAAACAACTTCTTTTTGGTTATAAATGTAAATTTAATTTAAAATATTTCCATATGACTCATGTTGGGAGACAAAAATCAAAACAAAAGAGAAAAATCACAAAAAAAGTGAAAATAATATATGTTGATCTATATTCAGTCTTCATAGTTCCCTCTCTGGATGCAGATGGCATTTTCCACCCAAAGTTTATTGTAATTGCTTTGAATAACTGAACCCCTGAGAAGAACCAAGACTTTCACAGTTGATCATTGCACAATCTTGCTATTGCTATATACAGTGTTTCCTGGTTTTGACTGTTTCACTCAGCATTAGTTTGTGTAAATCTTTCCAGGCCTTTCTAAAATCAGTATATTCATAATTTTTATAGAACAATAATATTCCATTACTTTTATACATCATAACTTATTCACCACTCCCTAATTGATGGGCATCTGCTCATTTTCTAATTCACAACTACAAAAAAAGCTGCTATAAAGATTTTTGTACATCTGGATCCTTTCCCCTTTTTGATGATTTCTTTGGGATACAGACCCAGTAGTAGCATTGCTGGGTAAAAGGGTATATACACAGTTTTATAGTCCTTTGGTCAGTATTTCGAATTGCTCTCCAGAATAATCGGATCATTTCACAACTGTATCAGCCATGCAATAATATCCCATTTTTCCCCACAGTCCTTCCAACATTTGTCATTGTTTTTTAACCATCGTCTTAGCTAATGTGATAGGTGTGAGATGGTACTTCAGGATGTTTTAATTTGCATTTCTCCAATTAATAATGAGTTGGAGAATTTTTTCATATGAGTGTAGATGACATATTTTGTCATATATGTCTGTTTTTATCCTTTGACCATTTATCAATTGAGAAATGGCTTGTATTCTTATAATTTTTGTCAATTCTCTATATATTTTAAAAACGAGGACTTAATCAGAACTACTGTCTGTAAAATTGTTTCTCAGCTTTTTGCTTCCCTTCTAATATTTTTTGGTTTTTCTTGGGCAAAAGCTTTTTAATTTAATGAAATCAATTAGCCATTATACAATTTATAATATCCTCTAGTTCTTCTTTGGCCATAAATTCTGCCCATCTCCAAGGATTTGATTGTTCTTCTAAAATGCTAATGAGTTTCATCCTTTGTGTCTTAACCATGTACCCATTTTGATCTTATTTTGGTATGAAATGTAAGATATAGGTTTATGCCCAGCTTGTGACATAATATTTTCCAATTTTTTTCCAGAAATTTTTGTCAGATAGTGAGTTCTTATCCCAGAAGGTACATTCTTTGGGCTTGTCAAAGAGTACATTACTATTCTCATTGATTATTGTGTCTTGGGTATCTCACCTATTCCACTGATCCACTATTCTATTTCTTAGCCAGTACCAAACATTTTGATGACTTCTGGTTTATAATATAATTTTAGGGCTGATATGGCTAGGCCACCTTCCTTTGCATTTTTAAAAATTCCCTTGATATTCTTGACCTGATTATTGCCTCTTGAGGTTATTTCATATTTTGTATGTACTTTATCATTAATGTACATTAATGCATACAATGTATGCATTGTAGCTTTCAATAGAAAATAAGGAGCTTGAAAGGGAGAGGCTTGTTTTTGTTTTTAAAACCCTTGATTCTAGCACAGTCATTTATGGACAATAGGCTTAATGAATATTTACTGAATTAATTCAAGTCCCCTATCAAAATTGTGACATATATAAATGCTTTTAATATCACATAAAACAACAACAATAATAAGAAGAAATTGGAGAGATCTTCAGCTTTACATAATACATTTATGATTGAGAAGATTTTTTAATAAATTGTATTGTTTTAATTTGTATAACATCTATTAATTAACAAATGTTCAAATAATAAAAATTTTAGTTTTTACAAATGTCTTACTTGGTCTTATATCTTTTTTACTACATGGAAGTGATTGTGGGTCACTTGTCAAGTTAGACTCAGTGATAGATTGTATTTGTTATATAAGGACAAGTCTAATTAATTTCAGATCCATACTATTAAATTAGCCTAGAACATTTTCATTTGTTTGGTTTAGTTTGGTTTTTTTTTTGAAATGAAACTCTTGACCACTGAGTCAGAGAAAATGCAATCTTTATTGGTGAAAAGAATATCTGTGTCAGCAAAATTAATTATTTTGGGAATATTAAGATAATTATTTCTAAATGCTCATTTTTACTTTAGTGCAGCATAGCATCTGATCTATTTTCACAATTCACAGTTGCACTGAAGGGATGGATAGTAAGTAGTAAGTAGATTCTGCCTTAGCTTTTAGGGAACTCTTCTGATAACTATGCTTAAAACTGTGACTTATGAGCTCCCAAAATTGTGCTTTACCTTTATTATTCAGCTATGGACACAATTGGCTCAAAGGCATTTACTGAAATTACACATTAAGAAGTGAGGCTAAAAAAAACTGTTGTCATTATGAGCTTGGGTCACACTCTCCTCCCAAAATATACAGCACCCATATGGAAGAGTCAGCACAAATTTAGAGTACAATGTGAGTTATAAATGAAGGGAGAAAGTAATGTCAAGATACCTGACAAAACAAGAATTGTAGGACTTAGATATTCTTTCATTCCTTGTTGAATCATCATAGGGAGCCTTCCCCATCTTCTTCCCTCCTCCCCCATCCCCACATTCACTACCAGGTGTAGGATTTCTTGTGAGTGAGTTCCTTGACTGGGTGTACTCTGCTTATTCAGTGAATCTCAATTGCCAGTGCGATAATGGGTCTCATAACTCTGGACAGTTCTCTTTCTGTTCTCAAGTGTCTTTGCACCTTGAAGTCTCAAGTATCTTGGAGGTACCAAAATTCCAAGGTCTCTTTTACCTTGCTTGTTTTATGACTCTTTTTGGCAGCCTGGTAAAGCCCATGGGCCTTTTCTCAGAATAAAATGAATTAAAGAACTGTTACATTTTAGTCAGGTGTTAGTGGAAATAAAGATCTACTTTTTACCCATTTAATTTTAGAGACTTCTGGAGCTCTATCTGTTGATCCCTTCTGAATGTGGCTTAGATTAGGAATCAGTGGTAAAAAGAGTGTATTTTTCTAACTCCTAGTGGATTATGATTCCTAGTAGTTAAGTATCCCAGTTTTAAGACTTGATAGATGATTTAGGGGACAGACAATCCCTTTCCCATGTTCCTATTTCACCCTCCTAAATAAGCCCAGGAACCTCGTCCAAAGCTATTAGAAAATCCACAGCTATGAATTACTGTGCTGAATCTGGAGGTTATTTACTTAGAGATTGCTGAGCATGTAGCCCATTTCTAGCTCCAGCAAGTCAGTCTTTTCTTATTCATTCAAAAGACTTGTTCATTCTTCATAAAAGAATCACCAGGAATGGCCTGATTTTTGGTAATTAGTTTAGCATCATGGTAATATTTTTTATGACATTTTGGGATTTTGTGGGATGTGGAGTGGGATGGGAGACAAAGAATACTTACCTTAGTGGCAAAGTTTACTGATTTTACGAATGTCACACAAGCAGATAATTGAATAATTTTGTAGCTAATTTCATACTGAGCTTTATTTTAAAGGCATTGAAA
The DNA here is from genome assembly GCF_902635505.1 of Sarcophilus harrisii. Lineage (NCBI taxonomy): Eukaryota > Metazoa > Chordata > Mammalia > Dasyuromorphia > Dasyuridae > Sarcophilus > Sarcophilus harrisii. The sequence continues at coordinate 3,390,669 of NC_045429.1, forward strand.
TTTGCTATTTTATTTTCTCATTGGGAATTTTAGAAGAAACAGTCTCAATTTATCCAAATTCAACCTAACTTAGTCTAACTCTATAGAACTTTAATTTTCTCATCCATTACCATTTTCTTTCTTCTTTCTATTAATAAGTGGAGTGAGAGAGGGAAGTAAAGGAAATAATTTTTATTTCCTCACTTCTCAATCTCTTACTTTGCCTCAGTAGATAAAATGGATTGCTCTGACATTAAAACATATCTTTTAGATTCTTCATGTGAAAAATGAAGAAAGTCTAGTAATCTCTCTCCCTCTTCTTCTCTTTCTCTGTCTCTCCCTATCTGTCTCTGTCTCTGTGTCTCTGTCTCTATCCCTCTGTCTTTCTATCTCTCTTTCTCTCATTTGAGCAGTAGTCCTACAAAGAACATTTCCTGCATATCCCCACAGATCCCATAGGCCAGTAGTAGTACTCAGGGTATTTATTTTACAAATTCATAAATAGGTTATGGGAAAAGAAGCATTTTAAAACAATGTTTTAATATAGAGAATCAACCAAAAACATCTATTAGAGACTTAAATGTTTCTGGCACTTCATTCTCCCATACTATGAGGGCTGAGATAGGACAAACAATATGGCCATATGTAATATATCTACAATGCAAATGGAAGGACATCTCAAAGGACCAGTCCTGCAGGGGTGAGGACTGAGAGTAAAACCTCTAGAAGGTGAGTTTTGAGTTTAGCCTTATAACAAATCAAGGAAGTCACAAAAACGGAGGGCAGGAGAATGAGGACTTTTGGCATGGGGGACTGCCTGGAAAAAGGCAGAGGCAGGTAGAGTGCCTGAGTAGCAAAGGATGTTTTAACTGGATGGTTGAGTACATGGGAAAGAATGAAGTGTAAGAAAACTGGAAAGGTCAGAAGGAACCAGGTGGTGAAGGGCTATAAATGACAAAGAGGACTTTTATATTTCATCCTGTACATAATCGAGTGCCAATGGAATTTTTTTGAGGGAATGTTGATGTGTCTTTGAGAAGGAATGGAAAGACTTGGAGAAGGAAGGGAATCTGTCATCAGAGGAAAAGTGGATTGTCTCAGAAAGTATTAAAGAATTATCTCGTTGCAAGGAGGACCCAATGAAGATTATGTAATCTTCATTTGTAGCAAATTTGGCCACCAAGCTTTCATAAAGGGAAACAAAGAAGATGGGAATCATCCAGGCTTTGGGTTCCAGACCTCTTAGATATTTGCTTCTGATCTCTTTTCACTCAAACAATTCTAAATAGCTCATAACCATTCAAAAAGACAAAAACTTAGATTTTGAATGTTGGACTCGATTTAACAATTTTAAAAAATCCCATGACTTGGGGAGGGGGAGGACAACCCCCAATTTAAAGTATCTTATCAGATCAGTCTAGAGAAGGAAATGGATGAAGTGGATTTTGACATGCTATGCCATACCTTTCCTATGTCCTTTTCTAGCTAGTGTGAGCCAAACCCACCCTTGGCTCCAATTTAGGCACTTTGTATTACAGCTGTCATTTTCTTCCTCCCTAACTTAAGTTGAAGTTTCTCTTTCATATCTCCTCAGCAAATATTTCCCTTTTTTCTCTTTTTTCATAAAACTACCTGTCATTGTGGAATAAGTGTTTGTAGGGACATGATAGCTCCATGAATTTTCTTACTGTAGCTTATCTGCCTAGAAGATGTGTTTTTGGATGAGAATATAAGGAATTAACTATACAAATTCCATCATTTTGTTGGAAGTGCATGATATACCTCAGGCAGCAATTTTAGCCATAAAAGCTATGTTATCCTAGTTAAAAAAAAACTTTCTAGTTAATATGACTGGGGAACCAGCCAAACCTCCCTGGTTATTTCAGGACAGCACAGATTATTCAGTGATTATATAAGAAAGAAACTCAAATCTTTTACAAAAAGGTCCAGCTGTTAAACTCAGACATTTCTGAGAAGAAACTGATACTTCCTCTGTAAGTGTAAGGTTGAGGGGGTTAATGATTGAAGGGTCATTATATCAAAGTGCCCTGGATCAGATTTATACAATTCTTAGTAATTTTATCTTGATTACCTACTTTGACTTGATCTAAACCCATTTATGGCTTTGAAATTAGATGGGTCTGGAAGAATTTTTGTGGTTTTCAGTAAAATGCATTTCATTTTCCAATGGTTACATTTTTCTTCCAAATTCATCCAATTCACTTCACTTTGCTGATTTATTTCATCAATGCTCTAGGTAATTTTAACTGCATTTTTTCTTCCAATTTCATAAATTGCTGGAATATTTGATTCTTTTCTTTTTAGTATTCTTTTTACTCTATATAGCTCTGCACACACACATATGTGTATATACATATAATATATGATATAATATATGTATTCACATGTATACATGCATATACATACAGATATGTGTGTGAATTGGTTCTATCAAATATGCAATTAAATATTTGACTTTTTTGAATTGTACATTTGTAAATTTGTATATTTACCCAGACTGAGGAGAAAAACCATCAAAATATTAGTCTTTTTCAACTTTGCCAAATCTTTTGTTTTCTCCAACACTCACTTCAATGGTTATGTGACTTCCTCAATGTAAAAGTTATGTCTGATGTGCATTCATCCCCACCCATCCTATGTAGCTCTTCCTCATGACCTCCTATAAATTTTGGGTCAACTCAATATATTTGAGGTCAGTATTATATTCTTTTTTATTATTCCTCTTTATTAGTAACACAGCTTATTAAAGAATATCTTAGAATCCCTGGCTATTTATAAGCTTAGTCACATGTATTTCTTATGATAATTATCTCCTCATCACCCAGGGCAGTGCTCTCTCCATCTTCAAATAGACACACACTCACATAGTGTTAAATGTCATATCTCCCATAGAAGGTATAGTCCTGTAGGTCTGAACTCATTTTAAAATTTATTCTTTATATGCCTAGGTCCTGGGGGAACTTCTTTTAAATTGGAGTAAATCAATCCATGTTGGATTGAATTTCATCAGCTATTAATAGATCACTTTGAAGGGTCAGTGAATGTTCATTTCCCAGATGTTTCTGATTTGCTTTCTACTTTCATCTGCATATGTTCACAAGATAAGCCCACACTCTGACAAACATTCTAGTTTTTAAAATCTTTTTAGATCCCTAATTTATCATTTAATATGTTGGCTTTTCCTCCTAACTTTATGTCATTTGAGGACTGAACACACTTTTTGCCTTTGTCCAAAGTGGATAGTTATTAGATAGCTTAGGGCCAAGAACAGATCTTTGAGACTGTCCAAAAGAGACCTCTGTCCAAAAACATGTCTCAGATTTGATTGCTACTTAATGGGTCCAGCCTTTCAGACAGCCAAACACATGACACCCATCACATTCACAAGAATAGCATGAATCTTTGTTAAATGTTTTGATAAAATTGAAAGATTCAGTAGCATCTGGCTAGAAGACTGAATAAGTGCTCATTTCAATGGCTACTTTTCACTTAATTCAGTTCAATAAATTCCGATTCCTTTCTTTTAAGGCAGAATTCTAATTACTTGAACTGTAGACATTAATAACAGCCTCTTCAAGAATATTGTATTTTATGGGAGTAATTATAGTATCAAAACAACATATTAATGTAAAGTAACATCATGAAAGAGAAAGTACAAGTAAAAATAGCAGAGGGGCTTACACTTTGATAAGGGAGGACAACACACAGAGGAGTAGTAGCCAGAAAAGGGAATTTTAGATTGAGAAATATAAAAAAGAAACCTGATCAGGAAAAAAAAACAATTGATTAATAGTTTGTTATATATTTAAATAAATAAGACACTTAATTACAGTTGAAGGAAAAAAACAAGCATTTCTTAAGCACCAATTATATCAAATTCTGAAGCCATGAAGAGAAATAATTCCAGTGAGGAATGGGCAGAGGAATAAGCATTTCTTAACTACCAAATATAAGATCATTTATCAATTGCAGAATAACACCTTCATATAAATTTGAGAAATATTACTATATATTCGAGAAATGGGAACTTTATCAGAGATAATTGCTGTAAATGCTTTTCCTATGGCTTTATTCTTTCCTTCTTATCTTAGTTAAATTGATTTAGTTTATGTAAAAACTTTTATGTTTTTATAATTTAATAAATATAATATATTATCCATTTTTATATCTTATAATACTCTCAGTTTCTTACCTAGTCATAAATTATTCCCTTCTCCATAGATATGGCAGGTAAATTATTTCTTGCTCTTTTAATTTGTTAATAGTATCATATTTTTTGCCTAAATTTTGTGCCTATTTTGACTTTATAATGTATAGGGTGTAAGATGATGGTCTATACATATTTTCTGCCATATAGTTCTATAATTTTCTAAGCAGTCTTTTTTTTTTTAATCAAATTAAGGTCTTGTACCAAAAGCTTTGGTTTTTCTGTTTTTCAAACACTAGATTACTGCAGTCATTATATGAGTGTTTATTGTGTAACCAATCTATTCCATTGATCAATCATTCTATTACTTAGCCAGTATCATATGATTTTGATTTTTAAAATTTTATAATACAATTTAACACCTGGTGTGGCTAAGTCATTTTGCTTCACTTTTTCCATTAATTTCATTGATAATCTTTTGTTTTCCCAGATAAATTTTGATGTTATTTTTCTTCTTATAGAAAATAAATTTTGATAGCTTGAAAGGTATGGCAATGAATAAATAAATTAATTTAGGTAGAACCATCATTTTTGTTATATTGGCTATGTATGTCCATGGACAATTTATATTTTTCCAATTATTTAGATCTGACTTTGTGTAAAAAAGTGTTCTATAATTGTGTTCATATAGTTTGTAGGTGGAATTCAAAGTATTTCATATAACCTACAACTATTTTATTTTATTTATTTAGAATCATTAATATTTTTTTCCAAAATACACATAAAATAAGTTAGCACTCAATTTTACAAGTTATGAGTTTCAACTTTTTTCCCGCCTTCTCTTCCTTCCTTTCCCTCTTCCTAAAAATGCAGGCAATTTGAGATAGATTGTACATATGCTATCATGTACAACATATTTCCCTACTATTAAAGTTGGGAAAGAAGAAACAGATCAAAAGGGGAAAAAAGCACAAAAAACCCAAAATACATGAAAAATATGTACTCCATTCTGTATTCATAACCCATCAATGCTTATCTAGATGTGGATGTATTTTCCTTCATTATTCCTTTGTACTTGTCTTTGATTATTACTCTGATGAGAGGAGATAAGTTATTCTTAGTTGGTTATCACATAATGTTGCTGATACTATGAACAATGTTTTCCTGGTTCTGCTCATTTAACTTTGTTCAAGTATTTCCAGATTTTTGTGAACTCTACCTATCAATCATTTTCTTCTTGCACAATAGTATTCCAGGGGATGAAGGATGTTTTCATTGAAGACTGGTCCTTCTGGTGTGAAGTTCCTCCAAAAGTATAGAATGCACAGCTGACACAGCCTGGTAAACCATTTCAGCAGATAGGCTAAACGAAGTTGAGGGGAACTGAAGAGTCTTGAACCTGTCAGTGAGTTAGGAAGGTGTCTAAGCATGTGAAGACTTTTCCTGGTGAAATGGACAAATGAGAACAACTTGTTTCAACTTCCATGAATATAGCTGAAGCAGATATTGTGGAGTGCTTAGGCATCAATGGTGTTTTGCATCTCAAGTCATCACCACCTATCTTAGCTCTGTCCTACCAATGTTCTGTAATGACTCTTAAAAGAAGAGAGCCCAAAGACTTCATGCAAATGCTGCACTTCATCCAATTGATGCAGAAATCAAAAGATATCACCCTTTTACCATTTCTATGTATCTCAAAGTCCTATGGTGATAAGTGACAAAACACTGGAAGCTTCAATCACAACCTTACATACAGGTCACCCAGGATTATCATCTCATGAAATGGGATTTAGCAGTTACATGGATATTAGAGCAGCCTTTTAAGGATTGTACTGCTCCGGGTGTGAGGAAGGGGCTAGAAAAGGTAAACTCAAAATTGTCTGCTTAACCAAAGCTCGTCTGATAATTGTAGTTGGAAGGGATCCATCTTGCAGTCAAAACACAAAAAAGTACCAAAACGATGATTCTACTCAGCAGCAGTAGATAGAATATGCACACACTTAAAGATAACATGAAATCCAGTAGCCCTGAAAAGGGAAAAGTGCTTGTGAGAACTCAGCAGATATCACATCTAAATGACAGCCCTGAATTAATAAAGAGTGGGAAATGAAGGTCCAATTTTTGAAGTTGGAGCTGGATAAATATATATATTTTATGGAGTCGCTACAGTGAAGGGAGCTACCATGAAGCTGGTGTAGGTTTTGCAATTAGACCTACTCTAGTAAACAAACCTGATGCCTACCAAAAGGACTGAACAACAGATTCATAAAAATGCAATTGCCACTTGGAGGAAAACAGCACAGCACCATCATCAGTGCCTATTCTCCCACTATGATGAGCCATGATAAAAGAAAAAAATTTCCTAAGGCTTTTGAAGATCTTTGTTATTAATGTGCCAAAAGAGAACAGACTTAAAATTCTGGGTGATTTTAATACTACAATTCTTGAGAGGAATGGAGTTGGAAACAGTAATAGAAATGATCACTTAATACTGAAAATGTGTACATCTCATGACCACCTCATTACCAAAACTATATTCTGTTTACCAAATGCAATGAAATTATGTGTGTGGTATCACAGGAAACACTGGCATTTAATAGACTTTGTGATTGTAAGAAGAGAGAAACAGGATGTGAGAGTGATGAAGGCAATGTGTGGTGCAGAGCACTGGACTGATTATATACTTATCCTCTCCAAATAAATATCTGCCTTCAAAAGCAGTAGTTGCCAGACAAAATGACTATCAGAAAAATTAATGTCAAGAGATTAGAGTCCTTCTTTGAGACGTAACTGTTTATTGCCAAATTGTAGGGAAAGTCAAGCCAACATATATTTGGCAACAGAGAGGCAACATACAGTTGGAGCAGAAAAGGAGTGTGTTGCTTTCAGAGATTTCAGAGTGTACAGCTCTGCATTTGCTCAGAACACTTGCAAACATCAAGACTAGTTTGATGAAAATGATGGGAAAATGCAAAAATTGCTAAGTGAAAACTGAGTGTTTATCAGTTGGATAATTCATCCACGTCTAAGAAGACAACATTTAATTCCATCAAAAATAAAGTACAAGTAAAACTTAGAGAGATGCAGGAATACTGGGTAAGAAGAGAGATAAAATTTAGTTTTATGCTGATAGTAACAATCCAAAGCACCTTTATTATGATGCCATGAAGACTATGTGCCAAAGAACTTCTCAATGCTGATAGAGCCACATTAATTAGTGAGAATGGCATGATCCTAGAGAGTTGTGCCGAACAATTCCATAGTGTTCTCAACAGACCACTATCAATAAATGCTAAAGCCAATGACCATTGATCTCAAGTTGGTTGAAATCAATCCTTCCTTACTGAAATTCCAAGTGAAGAAGAGATTTTGAATGCCATTATGCTCCTTTCATGTGTCAAAACACCTGGTGCTTATTCTATTTCAACTGAGTTTTACAAAGTGGGGAATCTATTGATTATTCAAAAGCTAATTGAAATTTTCTGGGTTATATGGCAAGAGGAAATTACCCCCCCAGGAGCTCAAGATTGGCTCCATTGTCCATCTCTACAAAGTAAACAGATTACCCTGTGATAATAACACTGGGGAGCTCTCTTTTAGAGCTGGCAAAATTTTTGCCAGAGTCCTATTTAATAGGCTGATCCTTCATTTAGAAGATGGTCATCTACCAGAGAGCCAGTGTGGGTTCAGAAAGGAGGACCAAGATGGAGGTGGCAGAGAGGAGACAGATCTTTATCTGAGTTCTTCTTAGTGTCCCTCAGATCAACACTATATTGAGCCTCTGAACTGGTTTTGGAGTGACAGAACCCACAAATATTTGGAGTGTAACAAATTTGTAGCAGAAGATATTTTGTAAGAACTTTAGAAAATCTCTGCTTCATTCAGGTGTGGGTGGGGGGGAGATGGCCCAGCACAGGCGCAGTCCAGGGACCCAGGATGATGTGGCATCAATGTGCTGGAGAATTTACCAAGAAGCTATTAGTCAAAATACAGCAGTGTTGATTACTCTGTCCTGGTTACAAGCCAGTAGATCAGCAGATTAGCTGTGAGACATTCAATACAAATACAAAAGACAAATAGTGAGCCTCTAAACCCCAGAATAATGCAGAATTTAGCATACCCAACTAGCACCAAATCAGGGCAGCCACTGTCACCTATAGAGGAAGCTTGGAACAATCTTCTCCTTTGCCCTAAGACCTTAACCTTGAATAAAATGAGTAAAAAAGAAAAAAGAATACTGGCCATAGATAGTTTTTATGGAGAAAGAGAACAAACTTCAAACCCTGAGGATACTAAAAGCAAATCATCTCTAGATGAAGCCCCAAAGAGTGATATAAGTTGGTTCACATCTCACAAGACTCAATTAGAAAAATTCCAAAAAGATATTAAAAGAGAGTTAGAAGAAACATGGGGAAAGGAAATGAGAATATTGTAGGAGAGTTTGGAAAAAAGAAACACAGAATTTATCTGAAAACCCCTTACAAAATAGTTTTAGTGAAATGAGAAAAGCATATAACTCCTTACAAAATAGACAAAATGGAAAAATAAAACAACTCCTTGAAAAAGAGAATTTGTGAAATGAAAAATGAACAAAACAACTCATTAAAAAATTCAATTCGCCAAATGCAAAAGGAGCTAAAAAGCTAAATGAAGAAAATAATTCATTATAAATTAGAATTGAACAAATGGAAATGAATGACTCAATGAGACATTAAGAATCAGTCAAACAAAACCAAAAAAATTAAAAATAGAAAAAAAGTAAAATATCTCATTAAAAGGAATGATCAGGTATAGCATTTGCTGCCTTACAACTCCAGAAAAAATGGTAAGTGCAGAAGAGACATCTGTAAACAACATCTATAGATATGACCAAGGCCTTTGATACTGTGAATTGTGAAGACTTATGGGGAAAAATGTCAACATTTTGTTGCCAAGGGAAGTTGATTAGTATCACACAATAATTTCATGAAGTATGCTTGTCTGGGTTTTGGATAATGCACAATGCTCTTGTGTTTTTCCAATCATTAATTTAACTGTGCACCTAATTCAGCCTTTGAAATTGAGATGCAACAAAGTCTGGATTGATTCTCTGCTATCTGTACGAATTTTGACCTAAAAATGAACACCAAGAAAACAGAGGTTCTCCACTAGCCAGCACCAAAATGTGCATTCCTGGAACTATTGATTGCAGCAAATGAAGTTTGTTCTCTTTCTCCATGAAAACTATCTATGGTCAGAATTCTTTTTGCTTTTTTACTCATTTTATTATAAATTAATATAATTTTGGATCTGGTATAGCTAGGGCACCTTTATTTGATTTATTTTTATTAGATCCTTTGAAATTCTTGACTTTTTGTTTTTCCATATGAACATTGTTCTTATGTTTCCTACGTCATTAAAATAATTTTTTGGGGAGTCTAATTGGTATAGCACTAAATAAATAGATTAGTTTAGGTAGTATTATTATCTTTATTATATTTGCTCGCCCTGTCCAAGAGCATTTAATATTTTTCCAATTGGTTAGATCTGACTTTATTTGTGTGGAAAGTGTTTTGCAGTTTTGCACATATAGTTTCTGATTTTCCCTTGGCAGATAGATACCTAAATATTTTATACTATCAGTAGTTACTTTAAATGGAATTTCTCTTTGTAACTCTAACTGTTGGATTTTGTTAGTGATATATAAGAATGCTGATGACTTATGTGGGTTTGTTTTGTATCCTGCAACTTTGCTAAAGGTGTGGATAATTTCTAATAACTTTTTAGTAGAATCTTTGGAGTTCTCTAAGTATACCATCAAATCATCATCAAACAGTGATAATTTGGTGTCCTCATTTCCTAGTCTAATTCCTTTAATCTCTTTTTCGACTCTTATTGCCAAAGCTAGTATTTCTAATAATTAAATAGTAATGGTGATAGTGGGCTACCTTATTTCACTCTTGATCTTATTGGGAATGGTTGTAGTTTGTCCCCATTACATATAATGCTTACTGACAGTTTTAAATAGATGCTACTGATTATTTCAAGGAAAAGTCCATTTATTCCTAGTGTTTTTTTTTTTTTAATAGGAATGGATGTTGGATTTAATCAAAGGCTTTTTCTGCATCTATTGAGATGATCATATGGTTTTTGTTAATTTGGTTATTAATATGGTCAATTATACTAATAGTTTTCCTAATATTGAACCAGTCCTGCATTCCTAGTATAAATCGTACTTGATCATGGCGAATTATCCTGGGGATGATTTTCTGTAATCTTTTTGCTAATATCTTATTTAAGACTTTAGCATCAATATTCATTAGGGAGATTGGTCTATAATTTTCTTTCTCTGTTTTTAACCTACCTGGTTTAGATATCAGTACCATGTCTGTGTCATAAAGGAATTTGATAGGACTCCTTCATTCCCTATTTTTTCAAATAGTTTATATAGCATTGGGACTAATTGTTCTTTAAATGTTTGGTAGAATTCACATGTAAATCCATCTGGTCCTGGGGATTTTTTCTTAGGGAGCTGATTAATAGCTTATTCTATTTCTTTTTCTGAAATGGGACAATTTAAGCAATTTACTTCCTCCTCTGTTGACCTAGGAAGCCTATATTTTTGGAGGTAGTAATCCATTTCACTTAGGTTATCAAATTTATTGGCATAAAATTGGGCAAAGTTACTCCTTATTATTGCTCTAATTTCTTCTTGGTGGAAAGTTCTCCCTTTTCATTTTTAAGACTAACAATTTGATTTTCCTCTTTCCTTTTTCTAATCAGATTTACCAAAGGTTTTCATAAAACCTTTCATAAAACCAACTCTTAGTTTTATTCAATAATTTTTTTACTTGATTAATTTCTCCTTTTAATTTTAGAATTTCAAGTTTAGTATGGGGGGGGGGGTGGTTAAATTGGTCTTTTTCTAGCTTTTTAAGTTGTAAACCCAATTCATCGATCTTCTCTTTCTCTATTTTATTCAAGTCAGCCTGTAAAGATATAAAATTTCCCCTTATTGCCACTTTGGCTGCATCCCACAAATTTTGGTATAATGTCTCATCATTGTCATTATCTTGAATGAAATTATTAATTGCGTCTATAATTTGCTGTTTCACCCAATCATTCTTTAAAATGAGATTATTTAATTTCCAATTACTTTTTGGTCTACTTACCCCTAACTTTTTGTTGAATGTAGTTTTTATCGAATCGTTGTCTGAAAAGAAAGCATTTACTATTTCTGCCTTCCTGCATTTAATTTTGAGGTCTTTATGTCCTAATATGTGGTCAATTTTTGTATAGGTTCCGTGAACTGCTGAGAAGAAAGTATGGTCCCTTCTGTCACCATTCAGTTTTCTCCAAAGATCTATCACCTAATTTTTCTAATATTCTATTTACCTTTTAAATTTCTTTCTTATTTGTTTTGTAGTTTGATTTATCTAGTTCTGAGACTGCAAGGTTGAGATCTCCCACTATTATAGTTTTGCTGTCTATTTCTTCTTGCAACTCTCTTAACTTCTCCTTTAGGAAGTTAGATGCTATACCACTTGGTGCATATATGTTTAGTATTTATATTGCTTCATTGTCTATGCTACCCTTTAGCAAGATATAGTTTTCTTCCTTATCTCTTTTAATTAGATCAATTTTTGCTTTTGCTTGATCTGAGATAAGGATGGCTACCCCTGCTTTTTTTGACTTCACCTGATGCATAATAGATTCTGCTCCAGCCTTTTACCTTTACTTTGTATGTATCTTCCTGCTTTAAATGTGTTTCCTTTAAACAACATATTGTAGGGTTCTGGCTTTTGATCCAGTCTCCACTTTATGGGAGAGTTCATCCCATTCACATTTATGGTTAAAATTACTAATTCTGTATTTCCTGCCTTCTTATTATCCCCAGATTATGCTTTTCTTTTTTCTTGCTCCCCTACCCTTACACCAATAGTTATTATTGCCCCAATTTTCTACAACATTTATGAATTTCCTTTTTTTGTCATATTAGTCAATATGATATCTGGGAGATATACCACACATTTTTTAAAAATTTGCATTTCTCTAATCAAAAGTGATTTAGACTACTACTTCATGAAGTCTATAGAAAGTTTTGATTTCTTTATCTGAAAACTATTTAATAGCCTTTGAATATTTACCAATTGGTAAGTCACTTGTATTGTTATAAATTTGACTCATTTCTTTACATATTTGAGAAATGAGGCCTTTATCAAAGACAGTTACTGTAAAGATGTTTCACAGCTTCCTGCTTTCCTTCAGATCTTGGTAGCATTGATTTTGTTTGTGCAAATGCTTTTTAATTTGCTAAACTCACAATTATTCATTTTACATTTTGGAATGCTCTCTATCTCTTCTGTAGTCATGACTTATTCCCTTCCCCATAGATCTAACAGGTAGACTTCCTTGCTCTTCTAATTTGCTTATGGTGTCCCCTTTTATGTCCAAATCATGCACCCATTTAAAACTTATTTTTTCTAACTGTGTAAAATATTTTCTGCTATGATTATTATGGCACTGAATATACAAATTAGTTTAGCCAAAATTATAATTTTTATATTAGTTTGGGCTATTCATAAGCAATTCATGTTTTTTCAATTTTTAAAATCTGACATTGTCTTTGTAGACTTCTAAATATTTTATGTTATTTACATTCATTTCAAAAGAAATTTCTCTTTCTATCTAATTGGTCATATAATGAAATACTGAGGGCTTATGTAGATTTACCTTATAGGCTACAACTTTATTGAACTTGTTCATTGTTTCAAGTAGCTCTTTAGTTGATTATCTAGACTTTCCAAGTAAAATATCCTATTGTCTGCAAGGAAAAATAATTTTGCTTATTTTCCATTTTATTAATCTCTCTTTTGGTTTTAATTTAATTAAAATCCAAAAATATATTTGGTATTTAAAAGGAAAATTTTAATTTGTTATTTTTCTAGGGATTTTTAAAAATTATATGCCCAATTAATTAATCTGCTTTCTCTATTTTATTAATTTCAATATTTAGAGATATTAATTTTACCCTAAGTACTGCTTTGGATACATCCCATACATTTTCATATACTTTCTTATTGTTGGCATTCTCTTTGTTGGAAGTAATTTCTTTGTTTTTGATCCATTCTTTCTTTATGATTATATTAATGAGTTTTCAATTAATTTTTAATTTATATTTACAAGGTCCTTTATTGAATTAAATTTAAATTTTATGATGATCTGAAGAGAAAGCATTTTAATCTATTTCTATCTTTCTGCATTTGATTACAATGTCTTTCTGCCTATTACATGCCGAATTTTTTTTTTTTATAGGTATCATGTACTACAGAGAAAAAAACATTTTTCCATCCTCATTCAATTATCTTTTGAGGTTTATCATATCTAAGTTTTCTAAAATTCTATTCACCCCCTTAACTTCTTTTTTGCTTATTTCATGGTTAGATTTATCTTGTTCTGGGGAGGGAAAGTTAAAGACCCCACAGGTACATTTTCCTCCTCTATTTCACTGTTTTGCTTTAAGAATTTTGACACTGTGTGCATGCATGTGTGTATGTGTATGTATATACACACGCATATATTTGGTATTGATATTACTTCATTGTCTATATGTACCTTTTAACAAAATGTGATTTTCCCACTTATATATTTTAATTAGATCTATTATTTTTTAATTTTAAGATCATATTTGCTATGTGTGAGATCAGTCATTTTTTTCGGCCATAGTAACTGTTCATGACTCCATTATTATTAGATTTTGGCAAAGATAATGGATTGGTTTATCATTTTCTTGTTGTCTAAATCATTTTATGTATGTGAAAATTGAGTCAACAGGTAAAGTGTTCAGATTCACAAAGTTAATAATAGTGTGAGACCAAATTTGTGCTCAGAAAACAATTCTTCCTGATTTCAGCCCTTGTGTTCCATCTATTGTATCTCCTAATTTCTTAAAATTTTGTTGTTATTCAATTATTTTAGTTATGTCTGTTTTTTTGTGACCCCATTTGGGGTTTTCTTTGCAAAGTTACTAGAATGATTTGCTATTGCCTTCTTCAGCTCATTTTGCAGATTTGGAAACTGAATCAAATGAGCTTAGATGATTTACTCATTGTCATAAAGCTAGTTAAGTGTTTCATCTTCAGCTCATATTCAGTTTTAGTGTTCATTGAATGTTCCTGACCCCAGACCCAGTGTTCTATCCACTGTTCTACCTTGGCTTGCTTTCTTTTTTCTCTCTCTCTTCCTCCTTTTCCTGTCCCCTTTCTCTTTCTCTTTCCCCCCACTCTCCACTTCTCTTTCCTTCTTACCCTCTCCCTTTTTCTCTTTTCATCTTATCCATTTGCAAAAATATTTTGCTTCTGAGTTTATACTTCCCCAGTCTTACAATTCTACTATTAGTCTCACACTTGTGCTTCTCTTATCTCCTTTCCCTCCTACTATGGTAAGATATATTTCTATATCCAACAGTGTGTGTGTGTGTGTGTGTGTGTGTGTGTGTGTGTGTGTGTGATTTCCTCATTACTCCAGTTTTGATAAGACTAACATTCATATGTTCCACTTGTCCCTTCTTCCATACTCCCCTCTATGGTAAAATCTCTTTTGGATTTGTTTTCTTTATGTCAGATGATTTTACCTCATTCTACCTTTCCCTCTTTTTCCTTCTCTCAATGCATTCTTTTTCCTTATCCCTTAATTTTATTTTATTTTAGATAATCATATTATCATTTTGAACTCATACCTGTACTTTCTGTCAATGAATAATCCTTCTGACTTCCCTAATAAGGAGAAAGTTTTTTGAGAATTACAAGTATGATTGATCCATATAGGAGCGTAAATAGTTTAATCTTATTGAATCCTTTATGATTTCTCTTTCTTGATTACTATTTATGTTTCTCTTGAATTTTGTATTTGAAAGGCAAATCTATTCAGCTCTGGTCTTTGTATCAGGAATTCTTCAAAATCCTCTATTTTTTCTTCAATTTCTTTTTTTTTAAATATAGCTTTTTATTTACAAGATATATGCATGGGTAAATTTTCAGCATCAAAAGTCCTCTATTTTGTTGAAAAACAAATTTTCCTCTGAAAGATAATAATATATATATTTTTTTGCTGAGTAGTTGACTTGTCAGCTGGTTGTCATCCTATTGCTTTTGCCCTACATAATATCAAAACCCAAGGCCTCCGATTTTTTAATTTAGAAATTCTTCTTTTTGTTTGTTTTAAAAATTTGGATTTTTATGTTCTATAAGGTGCTGTTTTTCTTCAATATTTTTGTGTTTCCTTTACCAAGCTGTTGACTTTTTTTTTATGATCTTCTTGTATCATTTCTCTCATATCTCATTTCTCTCTCAAATTTTTTCACTACCTCTCTTGATTTTTAAATTCTTTTTGAGTTTTTCTATAGCTTAGAGACATATATTTCTCTTATGCTTTGAATAGAGGAGTTTTGACTTTATTCTTTTCTTTTGAGTGTGTATTTTGACCTTCCTTTTCACTATGGTAACTTCTATAATTAAGACTTTTTTGCTCATTTCCCACCAATTCCTTGACTTTTGACTCATTGACAAAATGGAGCTCTTTAACTGAAGTGAAGTGGGCACAGTCACAAGCTTTAGGATTTTTTTTTTGTAAGAGATACTTTTGGAAATGTGTAAATCATTGGATCTTCCAAAGAGGTATGATTTAGGGAAAGATGTGCTTATTATACTTGTGGACTGTGCTCTGGTGTGTGAGTGACCACAAGCACTCTTTTACATTCTGGGTCTCTGCTTCTCTACACCTGCCAGTTCTAGTGTTCTAGTATTCCTTCATAAACTGGGCCTGAGCTTCTAGGACAGCAACCCAGATCCAAAGATGGACAATGCAACATTATCCTATTCAAAAGGTCAGCAAAAGAATCCTTGTAATCTTCTTCTGACCAGTTGTCTGACCCTCTTACTGTGTTGTTAGTTGAAAGATCCAGAAATATCCACTATTCCCACTGATTCAGTCACTCTTAAGGCCTGCTCCTGATTTCCTTTCTTGATTAAACATTGTACTGCTTGTAGAAGGGTAAAATCATAATTTGAAAACATATAAATAATGTAGGAAAATATAACCTTAATTCCTATAAATTTAGATATAAATGGATTGCACTAGCAAATAAAATGAAAAAGAGACAAATTAGATAAGAAAACAAAATATTGCTTCAGATATAACGATAGAATAAAAGAAATATTCCAAATAATAAATGGGTCGTATTAAAAATCCTAGGAGCAATTAATAATTATGGAAAGGTAAATGAGCATGATAAAATAATGTACTAAATTTCAAGGACTTTTATGAATAGATATCTAGATCTAAATTAAGATTCTCATAGATGTAGATGTCTATATATTTAGATCTGTCTATATATAAACATGTATATGTATATTTAAATTGTTATAAATTATATATATATATATATATATGTATGTGTGTTTACACACTCATATTCAGCACTAAGCATGATGCCTGATAAATGCTTGGTAAATTTTTATTTGTAGAATATATGTATATGTATTTCCTATAGAATATAACATATCACATCAGCAAATACATCTCTCAGGATAAAAATTTGAATTAAACATTTAAAAGTAACAGAATTGGCATCACTAGATCAGGCATTGCTAGTTGGGTATCTTTCTTCCAATCAGATGTATGAGTCTTCCATAAAACAAAGAAAGGAAAAAAAATACTTTGTTATTGATGAACAAATTGTTGATTTATTTTTGAATTAGTGAGGGTGTGATTATCCGTGTGACTCAAAATTATCATGAGAAATTAATGAAAATAACAAAAGCAGATTTTCTCTTTTGATTAGTGTGCTGTATGAGCTACATATTAATGTGTATTTACATAATCTTGTATTTATTGTTTTTTTTTAATTTTCTGTAGTTTCTAAGGTCTCCAGAGAAGAAAAGATTGCAGATCAAGAAATGGACTTTAATTTTAGAATTCCAGTGATTAAAGTTCATTTGTCTCTGCCACCTATTTATAAGTATTCGTCAAAATCTAAAGAGATGAAACAAGAAACCCAGCACCGTCCTATTTACCGATTATGTCATTTTATTGATGGACAAGCTAAATTTAACATTAGCCATCAGTTGGAAAGAGAAAAGAAAAAAGAAGCTCCTAGACCACATTGCACTTTGGACCTTTCCCCATTTTATAGTATTGATAGACAATATAGATACAGGGAAAATATGAAAAACATCCAAAAGAAAATAGACTTTGTAGAAATGAGACTATTTGCTGATGAAATTGCTCGTGAAAACATTCAGGAATATATTAGAGAGAAATTGAATTTCATTAAAAAAAGAAATGAAGATGAAGGAAAAAAATATGAAGAAAATTTGCGAAAATTACGTGAAACCAAATCAAAACTGAAGGAAGAATTGAAAAAAAGGAGACATTCCTTTCTAGAAAATGCCAAAAGAAAAGCAGAAGAGCGGGAGATGGTGAAAACTTTATGTGATCAGCATTCTACTCTGGGAAAGGAGATGTTTCAGTTTGACAGATACAATTGGAGACAAGATAACATGAACAAAAACAGGACACTTGTGAATGAAATCAAGGAAAAAGATAAACGTCATAAGGAATTAATCAAAAAAATGCAGAAAGGGAGGTAAGTATATTTTTATGCAATGGACTCTATGTAAGGTGTTTTGAGGATGAATGCATGCCATAGATTGATTTCATCTTTTTTTCTGAATTTTTTTTATGTAATAAGCAATAGTATTGACATTTTACCAAAAAAGTTAATACCACAAAGTGTTTTGTAATGATAGGTGCTGTTATTATCTATTATTAAAGGATTAACTTATTTTTCAGTCCCTAAATAAGAGATAGTACAGAGAGAAACATACATATATATGCATACATATATACACATAGAAAACATAAATATGTACGTGTATGTATGTTATATACATATCTATATATTTATGTATGTTTTACACACATAATACCCACATTGTGTTCAAAAAGTCTTGATACAGTTTTAAGCTTTATCACTGAAAATAACTCCTAAAGGTAAGAAGTTTAAAACTGAACTGTACCAAGACTTTTGAAACATCATGTGCATTAACAAAAAGTTGAATAGAAAAATTGTGTTAGACATTCTAAGGTAAAAGTTATTCTGTATAACTAACTTTTTTTTTTTTCCTGAGGCAATTGGGACTAAGTGACTTGCCCAGGGTCACACAGCTAAGAACTGTTAAGTGTCTGAGGCCAGATTTGAATTTAGGGCCTTCTGACTTCAGGGCTGATGATCTATCCACTGGTACCACCTAGCTGCCCCCAATAACTAACTTAAAAAAATTAATTCACATTATCATCTTCTAATAAAATAGTGCTTTTATATATTTCTTTCTATTGTTTTATCAAGGTATAAGCATGGGATAAAATTATCCAGATCTTTCTGTTATTTTCACGTCAGAAGATGAAGAGTTCACAGAATGAATATGTTTCTGAAATAGACACATTTGCAAACTTTCTTTAATTCTTTTGCTTTTGCCTTCATTTTCTAATGAAGCAATTTTTCTCTCAGATATATTGCAGACAACTTGGGGTTTAAGATACTTACAAAGGGAGGGACTAGTCTTTCAAGTAGGAAAAAGAGTTTGAACACTGTTCAAAATGATGAAGGTGGGATCAGTAGTTTACTTACACAAAAATCTATAGTTTTATTGGCCTGTCAGTTCCTTTAAAGGAAACACTGTAATGGGGCAGCAGAGAAAATAATTGTGGGCTTAGTCTAAATTAAGAAATAATTAGCATTCACATAGGTGAATCTCCTTTTCCTCTGCCCTAGTCAAACCACATGTGGAATATGGGGTTCAGTTCAGTATAAATAGCTGATTGATTAACTGGAGAGTATGTATGCAGAGAATATCATATGAAGAGTATTGATTCTGTGACACATAAAAACTGAAGATATTCTGGAGCTTTAGAGTATAGATAGAGGAGATGGGAGGAGGATTTATCTTTTGGTTAAGGGGAACATAACAGTATCTTCAAAGAGCCTGAAGGCTCCACCTGATCTCAGAGGACACACACAAACTGGTCAATTTAGACTTTGTGTATGGAGATCTTTCTCACAATTAGATTAAATCACAATTGAGATGCTTTACCTGGAAAGAAAGTGCTGACTTTTGGTTAATGCTTTTTAAAAGTAAAGCTATGACAAAGGGGATGCTTTGTTAGATATGAATTAGACTAAATGATCTTCAAGATTCCTTCCATCTCTAAAACATTATGACTTGTGCCTTAAAGAGAGGAAAGAAATAAGCAATGAATAAAGCAATCTTTTTTGCAGTGGAGAATTCATAAGAGGAGTAGTGGGGGATTAAATTGTAAAGATAGTTGACACCAGATTATAAATAGCCAAAATAACCAGGTGAAGGAGTGACTATTTTGGGAGAAACCATTGAAATTTTTGGAAGGAGAAATAATATGCTGTAAGTAGTGTTAAAGGAACATTATTCAATGAATGGTATGCAAAAAAAGGGATGGAATGAGAGGAATAGACTCTAAAAATGTTTCATTGCAGTATTTCAAAAATGTGGTACAAGTGGTCCGGGTTGGTATTAATGGAAAGCAATGAGTAGATAAAAGAAGAAAAATAGATAGAAAAGACTGTCAAACTTGAGACTTGACTATTAGAAAATTTGGGAAGAGAAGGTCTATTTTTGAAATTTCAGATGTTAATTTGTTTTATTTTTAAAAAAGAACAAAACTTTTTGTCATGTAATTCAATTTTCCCCTTTGTAACAGGAACTAAATCTTCTAAAGAAGTTCTAAAAGCTTCTAAAGAACTTCACTCAATCAACAAACATTTATTAAGCTATGTGTGTCAGAAATTATACTTTGTGAATGTAAAATCTTGAAACTAGCTGATTAACATCATTTCCTTAAGTAAACTTTGAATTTCTCAAGGAAAGAGTAATTGCTTTTGCAAACGTGGAAATCTTTTGTGAGAAATGAGCATTGCTCAGTGTTTGACTGCTATTCATATGGCAATGAGAGCTGTAGAAACTTAGAAATATCAGTCTTTGAGAAATCTTTACTAAATCATACTTTAGATAATCAAAATTGTATTGGTCTACAAATCTTCTGACCAGGTTTTATCCTTAAAAGATTTAAAATCATCTCATTATGTAAATGCCAGCAAATTGAGGCTTATAATATTTATACTTGAAGACTCTTAATTATAGCTACTCTATTTAATCTAAATTCTGAAATGTTTTCCCTTAAAAAAAAAACTATTGTGCTTTCTAAAGCAGTTTTAAATAAAAGTGAGGATGAGTCTGAATCATTTCAACATGATTTCCTTTGACAAAGGCAAAGAAAACATCTGCCTTTTCTATTTTACAAGCTATCTTAAGACTATTCGTGGTGGTATTTTAATTATAAGTGTACTCTCCTTAAGTATGAAAAGTGCTTTAGAAACGATTACAAAAATATACAAATCCATTTAAGCCAATAATACAAGAGCATTTTCTTTATTTTTAGACTTAAATTCATTCTATAATAATATACACTGTTTCTTACATCTTTGAAACCATTGGGAACAAGCTAAAGTTACTATAGTGGCTCATTTTAATGAACTATTTGGCTTTTGAAAATGGAAGGAATGCAAGTGCAGGGTATCAACATCTAAATCTATTGCAAATTAACATTAAGGGAATTTAATTAGCTTTGCTTTTATCCCAGTAAATTGAATGTGTGGCCATCATTAAGCTGTAGAGGACAGAGTCAAGTGAGCCCTCTTAATGGATCTGTGGAATCATCTTGAGTCTGGTGCTACTGTAAATTTACACTTGAAAGCACACAGGAAAACAGATCTCAGGAACATAGAGTCCTATACAAAATTCATAGATTTAAAAGGGGACATCTAGTCTGACCTCCTCATTTTTCTGAAGAGTCTTGGAGGCCTTAAATGTGAATCCAGGTCTTTTGACTCCAAACCCAGCCTCTCTCCCAATGTCCTGTAAGCTGTTAGGACTGACTGAAACCATTTTCAGAGACACAGAGGGTTTCAGGATTTCCGGAATGCTACTAATTCTGAAGCTAACTATGGATCATTGTCTAGCACATTCATTCCAATGAATCTCAATATCAAAGTGAACATGCAGGGGTCACATCATGTTGTAGTTGGAGACAAAAGGCAAACTCTTTCTGACATAAGGGGCACGGATTCAAATTCAGCTCAGTTGCTAAATCAAAACTTCACACTTTCTGTGACATGGTGATGTCTCTGTTCTTTAATCTCACTACCTCTGTGGTCTTGGAAAAGTCATGGCAGCTCTTCAGACTTCTGTTCACTCATCTTTTAAAATGAAATGGTCTCTGAGGTATTTTCTACTTATATAGGATCTCAGGTAAGTCATAGTTTTCTTGACCTTCAATTTTCTCATCGGAGGAATGAAGGTATTGGACCTGACCATTTCAAGGCAGGTCCCTTCAACCCCTTTGTGTACAATTCTTTTAAGCTCTTATTAAAAAAGGGGAATAAAAATGGGGCAAAGAGAGGAAGCTTGAGAAGGTATTAAAATCAAGTGACAATAATTAGTGGAGCACCCAGTGCCCTTCCATTTAAACTAATGCTGAAAACAAAGAAAGCGTGACATCAGGGAAATCAGACATCTAAGCACTTGGGCCCTAGTCCAAGA
This sequence comes from Sarcophilus harrisii, assembly GCF_902635505.1. Classification (NCBI taxonomy): domain Eukaryota; kingdom Metazoa; phylum Chordata; class Mammalia; order Dasyuromorphia; family Dasyuridae; genus Sarcophilus; species Sarcophilus harrisii. The sequence continues at coordinate 3,412,488 of NC_045429.1, forward strand.
CTTTTTTTCCTTCATTAAGATGACTGAAGGTCTCTGTCTCTGCTCCCAGAAGTGAGGGTCACCCTGAATAACCTTCTTTGATGGTAGGGAGCTGCTTTTCAGGCAGCCTGGAATCTGAATCAAAGCTTAGCCCAAAGTTTTGTATGTGCATGGACCAGTTTGAGATCTTTGATGGAATCATGAATGATAATTAGACCTTACCAGTCACCTAGATCAAGAGCTGTCATAGGCCTGAACCAGGTTGCTCAAGAACCCTGTTCTAGTATTTACTAGAGCTAGCCAGATGTTTTGTATGTACATAGACCAGTTTGAAGTCTTTGATGGAATCATAAGTAACAATTAGACCCTACCAGTCAAAAGTCAAAGATGCAATAGGCCTGAACCAAGTCACTCAAGAGTCCTATTCTAATATTTACTAGTTTCCTTGGGAATCAGCCTCCTTTATAAAGACTATCATTAGCATTGCTGCTTTCTGTTCTACTTTTCTATTCATGACTCATTTGGGAAATGAGTTTTAGGGAAAAGCAGTAGCATATTGTATTCCACAAGGAATAACTTAGAGTCTGTGCTCTGTAGATATTAAATACATCTTGGTCCCTTAATATATGCATGAATAATATTCACCAACTGATTCTTTTCTTTGCTTCCTTCCTTTTTTTTGTTTTACAATTTATAATTTATTTTTAACATTCTTCTCTTATTTTAAAAATTTTAGCTCCTAATTATTTCTTTCTGCTCACTAAAAAGCCAAGCAAAATGATGTTAGTTATACATGTGAAATCATGCAAAATATTTTCCTATTCTCCATATTAAAAAAAAAAAAACAGGAAAAATGTGAGAAAATTATACTTCAAGTTTTACTTAGAGTTCATCAGTTTTCTCACTGAAGGTAGATAATATTTTTTTGATAATCTTTTGGGATTGTTTTGGATCATTGTATTGATGGTAATTGCCAAATCTTTCATTGTTGACCATCATTACAACATTACTGTTACCATATGATAATCTTCCAGTTCTGAAGAACACTTTGCATAAGTTCATATAAGTCTTGCCATGTTTTTGTATTTTAAACCACTCTCTTCATGATTTCACATAACACAATAGTACTCCATCTACATTATATGCCATAACTTTTTCAGCCATTCCTCACTTGGTGACCATTTTCTTGATTTCCAATTCTTTGGCATTAAAAAAATTGTATTTTTGTACAGATAGGCCCTTTTTCCTCTTTCTTTGATCTCTTTGGAATATAGACTTAGTAGTGTTATTGCTAAGTCAAAAGGTTTGCATAGTTTTGTAGCCCTTTGAACCTACTTCCAAATTGTTCTCTGGAATGATTGAATCAATACACTATTCTACCAGCAGTTCATTAATGTATCTATTTTTTTTTTCTCCATCCTGTCATTTCAGATAAGTTTAGGGTAATACTTCAGAGTCATTTAAATATGCCTTTTTCTAATCAAGAGGGATTTAGAATATATTTTCATATGACTATATAAATTTTCCATTTCTTCTTCTGAAAATTGGCTGTTTTATATCCTCTCACCATTTATCAATTATAATATATATATATAATATATATGCACAGCCATGTATATATAAACACATACACACATGTGTGTGTGTGTATATATATATATATATATATATATATATACTGAATCAAATAATATACATATTATTTGATTCAGTACTCTATTCAGTATATATTTGTATATATTTGAGAAACAAGGTTATTATCAGAGAAACTTATTATATATATAATATATATATAATATTATTTCATTGTTTATAGTACTTTTTAGCAAAATGAAGTTTCCTCATTATTCCTTTTAATTATGTCTATTTTTGCTTTTGTCTGAGATCAAAGTAACTATCCTTATTTTTTCTTAATCCAGCTGAAATATATTAACTTATCCTACAACCCTTTATTTTAACTCTGTGGATCTTTATTTTCATGTGTAAATCTTGTAAACAACATAATATTACATTCTGTTTGTCATCCTTTTCCATTTTATGAGTGAACTAAGCTCATTCACATTCATAATTATAGTAAGTAAATATGTTATTTCTTTCCATCCCATTTTCTTTTGTTTCTTATTTTTTTCTATTTTTATCCTATCCTTCCTCAAAAGTCTATTTTACTTCTAACCATTTCCTCCCCTAATCTGTGTTCTATTTATCATCCTCTCCTCATGTTTCTTAGATCATTTCTTGTAATGTTCTCTCTAAAATGTAATGTTCTCTGTTGAGGTTTTCTTGGAGTCTCTGGAGGCAGCCTTCATTTCAGTTCAGAGTAATCACCACACATACAGGCAAGTGTTAAAGTCCAAATCCTTTATTGTCTTTTTCAAAGTCCTGTCTCCTTTCCTGGGGCCTGGTTAGCTTTCTTATAGTCCAGATCCTTATTATCCCCTTCCTGGGGCTGGGCAGCTTTTTCTTTCAATCTTGCCTTAGTCTTAGTGGGGGAAGTGCAGGAGTCCAGACCAGCCACCAGGAAGATCAAATATTGGATTAAATTTCTCCCCTTGGTTCTGAGAGCTTCAGCTCCTGCTGCCAGTCCTTTGCCTTCTCTCGATTGTCTCTGAATCTCCCTGGCTGAGACTTCTAGTTTATATGTTCCACATTGAGTACAAACCAATCATTATATCACTAGGAAACCATTATTTTTTGTAAGATTAAATCAGTGTTTGTAAAGTCCAGGCTAACTTCCTAGAGGCCTCAGAATCAGCCAGAGTCAGGATAAGCAAAAGTCCTTGGTCTTCAGGGGAAGTAGTGAAAGAGATGGACAAAACTGCCAGGAGTTTTGCCAAGGATCCTTCCTTGATTTTAGAGTTCAGAATCTCCACACTTTCCTCCTCCTCATCCTGAAGCCAAGTGAAGTTCTCCACCTCTCTCACTCCACCCTCTAATCCTTACCTACAATTACCTAATCCTTACCTACAATTTTCTTAACCCCAAGCTAGCTTCAACTGTAAGAAGAGAAATTCCAAACATATGCTAATAGGGTTAATTGTCCATAGGTAATTAGCCTTAAGTGCTTAGGTTGTCTGATTCTAGTGCACCTATTCAGATCTTCAACCCCTTAAAAATGCTAAACTAGATTTAACCATTGTCTCCCCAATTCCACTTAGTACCTTGTTTCAAGTTCTGGCCCATACCATCTGCTCGTAGCATTAAATCAATCATACTGAACCAGGCTAAATTAGATAACTATTGTCTCTATTCCACTGACTTAGTATCTTGTAAGAATCTTTTGTTTCAAGTTCACAGTTCTGGCCCATAACAATTCCTCTTCTGTTTCCCTATTAAGTTATATTTCTATACATAACTGTCTCTACTTGTTTCTCTCTCTCTCTCTCTCTCTCTCTTTCTTTCTCTTTCTCTCTCTCTTTCTCGCTCACTTTCACTTTCTGCATGTGTATTCTTCCCTTTTTGACGAAATCACTGATAAAAGTGAGTTTCAACCACTGCTCACCATTTACTCAATTCCTCCTCCACTATAAAAGTGGTTTCTTATACAACTCTTTTATGTGAGATAATCTTCCCCTTTCTAATTTTCCCTCCCTTTTCTCCAAGTACATTACTCTTTCTCTCCCCTTTATTTTTTTGGGAGATAATTCCAACATAATCAACTTACTGCAATGCCCTCTAACTATGTAGACTCCTTTTATCTTCTCTAAAGGTGAAAAAGTCCTTAGGCATTACAATTATGATTTTCCCATATAGAAATGTAAACATTAAGATGATACAGAAACCCTTGTGATTAGTCTTTCATGTTTACCTTTTATGTTTCTCTTGATTCTTGTGTTTGAATGTTAAATTTTCTATTCACCCCTGCTTTTTTATCAGCAATGGTTGAAAATAATAATTTTCATTAAATATTAATTTTCTCCCAAAGGATTATTTTCAATTTTGTGGAATAGATGCTTATTCTTTATAATCATAATTCTTTGTCTTCCAGAATATTATATTCCAAGCTCTCTACTTCTTTAAGGTAGAAACCTCTAAATCTTGTGTGACCCTGATTGTGACTTCACACTAATTCAATTGTTTATTTTTGGCTGTTTAAAATATTTTTTCCTTTACTTGGGATTTGGCTATAATATTTCTGGGGATTTTTATTTTGGGATCTCTTTCAAAAGGGGAGCAGTAGATTCTTTCAATTTCTACTTTGCCCTATAAACATATCAAGGCAGTTTTCTTTGAAAATTTCTTAAAATATGCTGTCTAAGCTCTTTCTTTGAACATGGCTTTCAGGTTAGGGCTAGCAGTTTTTTAATTATATCTCATCTCCTTGTTCTAGTTTGCAATTTTTTAAATGAGATATTTAGTATTTTGTCATTCTTTTGATTATTTTTTCCTGTTTCTTGATGTCTCATATCTTGGCTTCCATCTTTGCTTACTTTTCAGCTTTTACTTTCCCAATTCTAATTTTTAAGAAATTATTTTACTCACTGTCCTTTTCTACATTTTCCATTTTACTAATTCTACTTTTTAAGAAGTTCTTTTCTCCAGTGACTTTTTGTGCCTTTTTAATAATTAGTTTAATTCTGTTTTTAAAGTTGTTTTGCTCAGAATTCTTTTATACCTCATTTATTAAGCTTTTCATTCTGTTCTCATAAAAGTTTGTTTATTTAGGAGGTTTTGTTTGCTTCATTCTTGCTTTTTCCTCTACCTCTGTTACATCTTTTTTAAACCTCTTTTAAAAACTCTTTTAGAAATTCTTTTTGGGTTGGAGTCAAATTAGCATTTTTCTTTGAAGTGTTGTTTGTAGCTGTTTTCACATTTCTGTTTTCTTTTAAGTTTGTTCTTGGTCTTCTTTGACAACCAATACCTTTTCATAGTTAACTTCTTATTTTCTCATTTTCTCATGTTTCCAGCCTATTTTTTTGAATTTTATGTTAAAATTGTGCTGTGGTTACCTGGATGTGGGGAGACACTATTTCAAGGCTTCAGACTTCTGTATATGTGTGTGTGTGTGTGTGTGTGTGTGATTGTTGTTGTTGTTTTCAGAAATGATTCTGGAAGTGTTCAAGTTTTTTGTGCTTCCAAGATAGTGTGATCCTGGAAGAGCTATGTGCACTGCTCTCCTGATTTGTACTTTGGTCCTTACTCATGAAGTGCCTCTGATTCCATGCAGCCACAAAAGCTAGTGTTCTATTTTTTTGGAAGTTTGACCAGGGTTCTGATTCCTTTGTGATAGACCACCAATAATTCTCTGCACCCTGAAACTATGACAGACCTCTGCACAGGCAATCGAGTGCCAATCAGAACTAACAATACCCAGTGCCAGCAAAGATTCTGAACATCTCTTTATGACGAATTACTTGACCCCCTTATTATGTCTGTGCTGAAAAGTGCTAAAACTGTTGTCTCTGCAAGTATCAGTTCTAGACAGGCTTTCACTTTTGAGTCACAAACTTTCTCGGCTGATCTTTTAAATTTTCTTAGGCTGGAAAAATGTCTCATCCTGACATTTGGTTGGTTCTGACACACCAAAATTTAATTTGAGGCGTTGTTTTATTTTATTTTATTGGAGAGGAAATCTGAGAAAATTCTCCTGGTTTGTCCTGCTCTGCTATATTGGCTTCCATCTTTGTTTACTTTTCAGTAAGATACTGTAATCTGCATTATTGTAGTCTTAGGACAGTAAAAATCTCTGTGGGCCCATGTTGACTTAAAAACATGAAGTACCATTATCTGTGTTGTTATATTTTTCTTTATTTTGTTAAACATTTTCCCATTGTGGTCCTGGCTCCTTAAACTAAGAATCTGATGCCTCTGTTCTAAAATTGTCTAGATGTTAAAAAATGCTCAAAATGTATTACAAGAGTAATCAATTGTTCCTTCTCACAGTCCAAAATGAGTCACTTCAACTGGTACCTACTTTGAGAATTCTTAGTCATAATTTCATGAGGTCTGATGAATTCAACTACCATCTCTATACAGATGATTACCAGCTTTGTCCATATTTAACCTCTCTTCTGCCCTCCAGTTTTACATCCCTTGGACTATTGGATATTCCAAATTGCATCTTTTATAGAAATCTTAAACTCAACATGTCCCAAGCTGCATTTATTATTTCCACCCAGAACCCTTCTTTCCTCACAATTTTCCTGTTACTGTTGAGGGCACCACTATTGTCCCAGTTATCCAGACTCAAAACCAATTTGTTATTCTTGATTTGTCCCTCTCATGCAAGTTTATCAATTATTTGCCAAGTCCTGTCATTTCTATCTTTAGAGCCTCTCTTGAATATGCCCCCTTTTCTCCTGTGATTCTATACCCACCCTGGCATAGGACATCATGCCCCATACCATTATATTCTGGAAAGACAGCCAAATCTGCCCACTTCTAGTCTCTTCCCACCCCAATTAGCTAGTAAAATGACCTTCCTAAAGCACCACGATCTGATAGAGTCGGGTCTGATAGAGTCGGATTGAATGATTAAATCACATTGACTCAAATCCAAAGCTTCACTCTTACTGTCAGAATCAAATATAAATTATTTGTTTAATTTTTAAGGTCTTTAATAACTTGCCTTCTGAATTTCCTTGTCTTTCTGCACCCCATGCATTTTCTCTTCCAGCTAGTGACACTGGCATTCTCACTATTCCCTGGACAAGATCCTTGATCACCCAGCTCTCCAGGCATTTTCAGTATCTTCCATGCCTAGAACACTTTCCCTCCTCATCTCTCTCTCAGGACTTTCTTGGATATTCTATCTTCTTCAAGAACCCTTTTCTAGTCATCCTTAATGTTAGAGCTTTTCTTCAGAAATCATAGCACAATTTTTCTGCCTATATTTTGTTTGCATTAGTTTTTTCAACTTCTCCCCCCATCCTCAGAATGTGAGCTTCTTGAGAGCAGGGTCTATCTCTTGCCTTTCTTTATATATCAAACAGTTAGTCCAGGGCTTGACATTTAGTAGGAACTTCATAAAGTTTGTTGACTGGCTGACTCTTTGAGCTTTTATTACTAAGAATTATGATACAATGATAAGGTCATGTCATTCAGTAGAAGAGTATGGGATCTGGAACTGAGAGGATCTAACCGAGGTTGAAATTGTTATTACTGATTGTGTAAGCTTAGACAAGTCACTCATATTCTATAAGCATGCATTTTGTTATTTATCAAATCAGGATAATAAAACAATTCCTACATAGTAAACCTCTAGGCATTATATTCAAATAAGTTATTATGATTTTTAAGACTCTGAAATTTTCAGAATTTTGTGGTTAAATGTAGAAAGTGAATTTTCCTAAACAAATGACTTTTAGAGAAGTGAGCTCCCATTTGATCATGAATAGAATTCTGAGCTTAAAGGAAGGAACCCTTGGGTGCAGAACACACCTTGGGGAGAAGATGCATTTAGTAATTACCTATTCTGCCCCAGGTATTGTGTTAATATTAATAAATGTTATCAATGTGGAGTGACCCTGGCCATTAGTTTTCTCATATGTAAACCAAAGGTAATATAATTAAAGGATTGTTTCAAGGATTAAATGGGATAACATTTTAAAATGCTTCTGCAAAATACTATACAATTGTCATTATTAGTAATATTATTATCAAAAATCATTTTTCTTTATAATTTCTTATATTTTAATTTTAAAAAATATTATTGTTTATTTTCCCTTTAGGATGAAAGCGATACATAAAAGGCATGTAGAAGAAAAATTAATTATTCATACCATCGGTACTCAGAAAGCTTCTGATAGAATTCAAGAAGCTAAGGAAAATGTGGCTGCCATGAAGAATCATCACGTTCATTTTGCACTCCCTTTGGATTTCAAAAGTAATTCTTCCCTTTCTAGCACATCCTCATTTTTGAAGTGATTTCTATTTCATGTCAAAGAGCACTGGGAGCACTCTCTGAAGCAAGAGAAAATCTACTGTGATAGAATGGATCTGTTTTTTTTTTTTTCATCTTACTAACATTAAATTTTTTATTTTATTTTGTTCTCAATTATGTTAAAAATTAACATTCATTTTCTATGAAATTTAAGTTCCATCTTGTCTTCTTCCCTTCTCTTCCTCTCCTTTCCTTAAGAAGGTAAGCAATTTGATATAGATTATATATGAGCCATCAAGCAAACATTTTCCTATTTGCTGTGTTGAAAAAGGAAACACAAAAACAAAATAAACAAACAAAACATAAGTGACCCCAAAACAAAACCGAATATATCCAAGCATAGTAAAGAAAGTTTAAAAAAATAGTATGCTTCAATCTGCATTCAGACACCATCAGTTATAGCTCTTCAGGTGGATAATATTTTTGATTACAATTTCTTCAGAATCATCTTGTACAATTATATTGCTGAAAATAGCCAAGTCATTCACAGTTGATAGCCACAAAATATGGCTGTTCCCATACACAATGCTCTCTTGGTTCTGCTCATTTCACTTTGTATCAGTTCATATAAGATTAACCAGGCTTTACTGATGCTGCTTATGTTTTCTTATGGCAAAAGTGTTCTGTAACAATTGTCTGCCACTTGTTCTCTAATTTAAGGGAATTAGCTCAATTTCCAATTCCTTACCTCCAAAAAAGGAACTTCTATAAATATTTTACACTTGTAGGTCCTTTTCCTCTTCTTTGATCTTCTTGGGATACAGACCTAGTAGTGCTCTTGCTGAATCAAAAAGTATGCAAAGTTTGCCCTTTGGATCTAGTTTCAAATTGTTCTCCAGAATGCTTAGATCATTTCAGACCTCCAGCAAAGTAGTAGTGTCCTAAGCTTTCCAAATCCCCTCCAACGTTTATCATTTCTATTATATTTTATTTCACCAAAAGCTTTTATGCATCTATTCAGGTAATCATATGATTGTTTTGATATATTATTATTTATATAATCAATTATTTTAATAATTATCTTTCTGTTACATCATTCCTATATTCCTGGCAAAAGTCCCACTTGATCACCAAGTGCAATCTTTGTCATGTATTGCTTTAGTCTCCTGGCAAGTATTTTATTTGGAATTTTGCCATGCATATTCATTAACACAATTGGCCCAAAATTTCCTTTTTTCTCTTCCTGGTTGAGGTATCAACATCATACTTGTTTCATAAAATGAGTTTAGTAAGAATCCTTTGCCTATTATTCCAAGTATTGATTTAATATTGAAATTCATTGATTTTTAAATATTTGGTACAAGTTTTTCATAAATTCATCTTGTCCTGATGTTTTTTTTTTCCTTCTTAGGAAACTCACTTATGTTCTCTACAATTTCTTTTTTCCTGTAAAATAGATTTGTTAGGAGATTCCACTTTTTCTTCTTTTAATTTATGCAGTTTATTTTTTTAATTGTTGGCATATAATTGGGTAAAATAACTTCCAACAATTGCTTTGATATTAACTTTATTAGTGATATATTCACCCCATTTCATTTTTTTTCTGAGACAATTCGGGGTAAGTGACTTGCCCAGGGTCACACAACTAGGAAGTGTTAAATGTCTGTGATCAGATTTGAACTCAGGTCCTCCTGAATTCAGGGCTGGTGCTTTATCCACTGCACCACCTAGCTGCCCCAACCCTTTTCATTTTTGATGCCAGTGATTTGGTTTTCTTTTTTTCTTTTTTTGATCATTAACCAATGGCTTATGCATTTTCTTATTTTTTATAGTTTCATCTATTAATTCAATCCTTTTCTTACACTTAATTTTATTAGTCTCTCCTTTAATTTTCTTTAAGATTTCCAATTTGATGTTTAATCAGGGATTATGAATTTGTTTTTTATTTTAATTTTTAATTGCATACCCAAATCATTGGTCTTGGTCTTTCTCTATTTTATTGAAGATATAAATTTTTCTCTTTATTATTGCTATGTATCACATAAGTTTTGCTATGCTGTTTCTTTATCATTCTCTTTATTGAATTATTTATTTTTCTATTTTCCTAGTTTAAAATATTTAGTATTTTTCCCAGTTAAATGTAAAAAATATATTTATTTTTAGCATTCTTTTTTAAAACTTTGAGTTCCAAATCTCTCCCTTCCTCCAGCTCCCATTGAGAAGGCTCACAATTCAATATAAGTAACATAATGTTGTCATGTAAAATATTCCCATATTAGTTATACTGTGAAAGAAAACAGACCAAAAACATACCTCCAGAACAATAAGAGAAAAAAGTGTGCTTCATTCTGTATTCAGACACCATCAGTTCTGTCTCTGGAGATGAATAGTGTTTTTTTTTAACCTAAATTCTTTGGAGCTATCTTAAATCATTGCATTGCTGAGAACAGTCGAGTGATTCATAGCTGATCATCATTAAATTTTGCTGTTGTTGTACATAGTACATTACACTTCACTTTGTATCAGTATTCATGTGAGTCTTTGCAGGTTTTTCTGAGAGCATCCTGGAAACTTTAAAACTTACCTTTGGTGTTCTTGTGAGTTTTCATATTGGAATTTAAGGTGATGATTGATATATATTTTATATTTCTATTTTACTCTCTCACTCTAATATTTCAGGGCAATTTTCTTTAATAAAATCTTTGAAGTACAATGTTTAGACGCTTTTTTGTTTTATGATAAATTTCAAATATTCTAACAATTCCTATATTGTCTCTTTTTAATATCTTTTCTAAGTCAATTGTTTTTCTAATGAGATGTTTAATTTTCTTTTCTTTTCATTCTTTTTATTTTGTTTTATTATTTATTTATGTTTTATGAAGTCACTAGTTTGCCCTTGTCCAATTCAAATTTTAAGGAGTTATTTTCTTCTGTAGGTTTTTCTTTTCTCTTTTTTTTCCCAATTGGTTATGTTCTTTTTACAGTTTTCTTGCATTACTCTTATTTTTCTTAATCCCCCCCCCCCCAATCTCACTGAGTTTTAAAGTCCTTTAAAACAATTTTTTTAATGGACATTTTTACTGTTTTGGCTTGTGATCATTTTTCTTTTGAGATATAGGGAAGTAGATGCTTCAATTTCATTCTTTTTGCTTACTCATTTTTTCATGAGCATATTTATTGTGAATTTCACGTCATAGTTGGGTTCTAATACCGAGTTGTGAGGGGTAGTATCTTAGGGTTCATGTTTTTTCTTCTGTTGTTTTCTAAGCTTTATCCAGGGACCTGACTTTAGTTCTTTTTTTCCACCCTGGAGCCAAAACTAGGGTCCCCAGCAACATTGTCACAGTTAACATTCTTCTTCTTCTGATTCCTCCTGCATTTGCAAGCTTCAGTTCGTACTTCTGTCCTCGGTTCCCCACCCTCTTCAACTTGGCTTTACATATGCTCATTTCTCCTTACTCACAGACATAGCTCAGGACCATGACAGGTCAATACATCTGGGCATCGTATCTAGCACCCACAGAAAGCCCCTGCAGTCTTCCCCTGATCAATTGGAAGACCACTACATTGTCTATGAGGTGAAAGTTCCTGAAGTTGAGGCTTCCAGAGGGGGTGTTTGTTTGCTGATATCTGCCCAGAGATATTTTCACTTCAGGTCTAATATCCACTTTGGAAAGTCAAGAATTTCCAATCATCCTCTCAATTAGATGAACAACTGCTTTACTACATTTTTGATTATTTCTGCCCCTTGAAGTTAGTTCACTTTGAAGCATTGTTTTATATTATTTGTAGGGAATTTTGAGGGATCCTGGTAATTCTTTGATTTATTGAACTAACTTCCCAGAATTATCCTCCTCAACAATTTTTCATATGGTGATTTTTTTTTATCCCCCAAATCTTGGATTTTTTTGTTTATGAAATATTAAATTACTTTGTTCACTTATCTATCTGTCTGTCTATCTGTCTATTTATCTATAGTATCTAATTTACTTTATTGATTCACCACTCTATTTCTTACCTAAGAAGGAGTTGTTTTGATTATTACTACTTTGTAATGGAGTTTGAATTTTGGGTGCTGCTTAGCCAATTTCCTTCACATTTCTTTTTCATTGATTCCCTTGATATTTTTGAATTTTTTGTTCTTCCAGATTATTTGTTACAATTTTTTCTAACTCAACTTAATATTTTCTGATAATTAAATTAGTATGACACTGAATAAATTAACTTGGGTAGAACTGTCATTTTATTATTGGATAGATCTGCATTGTTAGTGAATTATTTTGGTAATGTCCAATTCTTTTTTTTTAACCTCATTTGGGATTTTCTTGGCAAAGGTTTTCTTTACATTTTCTTATCCAGATTATTTTATAGCTGTTGAAACTGAACAGAAAGACTTAAATGACATTCCTAGATCACACAGTAAGTATTTGAGGCTGGATTGGAACTCTGGTTTATGGATGATAAAATTAATATTTCTCTAATTGTTTATTTCTGTTTTATTTATGTGAAAAACTTTTATTGTGTTCATACAGTTTCTGGGTTGTTTTTATAAGCAAGCAGACAACCAAGTATTTTTATATTGCCTGCAGTTATTTTAAAAGGAACTATTTTAAATAATACTTTTTTATTTTCAAAATATGTGCAAAATAAGTTTTCAACATTCACCCTTGCAAAATCTTGTCCTCCAAATTTTCCTTTCTTCCATCCCACCCCCCTCCCTTTGCTAATGCAATATAAGTTAAATATGTGCAATTCTTCTAAACATATTTCCACCTTTATCATGCTGCACAAGAAAAATTAGATCAAAAAGGGAAAAAAAAAGGAGAGGTAAGAAGCAAACAAACATCAAAAATGGTGAAAATATGTTGTTATCCCCATTCAATCCCCACAGTTCTCTCTTTGGATGCAGATGGTTCTTTCCATCACAAGTCTATTGGAATTTGTCTTAATCCCTTCATTGTTGAAAAGAGTCAAGTCCATCACAATTGATCATCACATCTTTTTGTTGCTGGGTCCAATGACCTCCTCGTTCTACTCACTTCACTTAGCATCATTTTATATAAGTTTATTCAGGTCTTTCTGAAATCATCCTGCTGATTGTTCTTATAAACCAATAATAAGCCATAGCATACATATAACATAACTTATTTATTCATTCCCCAAATGATGGGCTTCCACTCAGTTTGCAGTTCCTTGCCACTACCAAAAGAGGTACTACAAATAGTTTTGCACATGTAGGTCCTTTTCCTTTTTTTATGATCCATTTGGTATACAGACCAAGTAGACACACTGCTGGATTTTGATAGCCTTTTGGGCATAGTTCCAACTTGGTTTCCAGAATTTTTGGATCAGTTCACAACCCTATCAGCAATGTATTGGTGTCCCAGTTTTCCCACATCCCCTTCAACACTTACTATCTTTTCCATAATTTTAGCCAATCTGAGAAGTGAGAACTTTTACCTCAGAGTTGTCTTAATTTGCATTTTTCTAATCTGTAGTGATAATTAGAGCATTTATTCATTTGACTGGAAATGGCTTTAATTTCTTCATTTGAAAATTTCTGTTCAAATCCTTTGACCATTTATCTATGGAGAATGTCATATTCTTATAAATTTGAATCAATTATCTATATATTTTAGAAATGAGGTCTGTAACAGAAGCCTTGGCTATAAAATTTCCCCCAGTTGTCTGCTTCCTTTCTAATCTTGGCTGCATTGATTTTGTTTGTACAAAACTTTTTAAATTTAATATAATCAAAATCATCCGTTTTGCATAATTTCAACCATGTTCTGGAATTGGGTTTTAGGTGTTCATCAATGCCTAATTCTTGCCATATTCTTTTCCAATTAGAAATTATTGTTTATATATTACCTTGTTGGTAATAAAAAGAAATACAGATGAAATGTATGGATTTATTTTCTATTCTGCAACTTTGCTGAATTTTCTAATTATTGCAGTTAGTATTTTTTTAGTTTATTCCCTAGAATTCTTTAACTTTTTTGTTGTTCATCCTTCATCCTCAAAGTGAACCAATAATATTATGATGTTGGGGCCTAAGTTTAACTGTGGATGATTAATTCCCTATAAACTCAGAAGGCCCTTTGAACACTTGGGATAGAGATGTCTCTAATTTTTGCAAATACCATGATTTTTTTTTTTTTTTTTTGGCTACTGTGATTCTGCTTTGATCATAGAGCACAATGCCTTCTTTGATGAAGTCATAACATGCTAAGTAGTCTTGTGGTAGTATTCAATTCATGTCTCACAATTATCAACAAAATTCTTCAGAGACATTAAGAGTGTCCTTGTATTCCTTTTTCTAATCTTGTTAGTGCTGCTTTCTGCAGGCTTTACTTTGTAAAGTAGTCTTTTAGACAAACGTTTATTTGACCTACATAGTTTGCCCACAGGAATTGCACTGTTTGCAGAAGAGTTTCAAAGCATGGCATTTAAGCTTGAGAGAGTTCCTCCAATGTCTGGTACCTCATTTTGCCAGATAATATGTAGAATCTTCCTAGGGCAATTCAAATGGAACTGGTTAAATTTTCTTACATGATAGTTAGTATACCATAATATCATTTCCAAAGAGTGATAATTTTGTTTCTTCTTTATCTTTTCTAATTCCATTTGTTATTGTTATAGCTAACATTTCTTGTACAATATTGAGTAATAGTGATGATAAAAAGCATCTTTGTTTAACCTGTGGTCTTATTGGAAAGACTCAATATCTCCAAGCATATCTCCATTACAGATAATCTTGTTGATGGTTTTAGGTAGATATTGCTTATTATTTTAAGGAAAATTCAGTTTATTCCTATGCTTTCTACTGTTTTGAATAATAATGAATGTTGCATTTTGCCTTTTGCTTTTCTCTTGAAATAATCTCATCTATTGAGATAATCATATAATTTTTGTTGTTTTTTGTTATTAATATGGTCAATTATGTTATTGTTTCCCCAATGTTGAACCAGCTTTCATTGTTAGTATAAATTCCACCTGCTCAGAGTATATGATCCTGTGACAGTTGCTGTAATCTCCTTGCTAATATCGCATATATTTATTAATTAGTTGTTTATTTTTCACCAGTATTCATCAGGGAGATTGGTACCTTTTCCCACTTTTTATTCTTTCTTGTTTAGTTAGGTATCATACCATATTTGTATCATAAAAAGGAATTTGGCAGAAATCTTTATTTTTCTATTTTCCCAACAAGTTTATATAGTATTAGAATAAAATTTTCTTTAAATGTTTGGTAGAAATCACTTGTGAATCCATCTGGTCCTGGGAATTTTTTCTTAGGGAACTTATTTATGGCTTGTGCAATTTCTTTTTCTAAGATAGGTCTCTTTATGTATTCTGTTCTAACTTCTGTTAATCTGAGCAGTTTATTTTTTTTTTTTTAGTTTTACTTAGATTATAAATTTATTGGCATAAAATTATAAAAAAGCTCCTAATAACTGCTTTTAATTTCATTTTCATTGATGATGAATTAATCCTTTTCATTTTTGATACTGGTAATTTCCTTTTCTTTTCCCTCTAGAAAAAATCAAATTAGCCAATGATCTTATGTATTTTATTGTATTTTTCACAAAATCAACTTTTAGGTCTTTTTTATTTAATGATTTAGTTTCAATTTTATTAATTTCTCCTTTGTTCAAGCTTTCCAGTTTTGTGTTTCATTGAGGATTTTTAGGGTTTTTTCTAATTTTTTTTTGTTGCATACCAAATTTATTAATCTATTCTTTCTTTATTTTATTGATTTATTTTTACCTCTAAATATATAAATTTAGAGATACAAATTTTCCTTAAATACTGTGTTGACAATATCCTTCAAATTTTTCTATATTATCTTATTGATGTCATAATCTTTAATGAAAATATTATTTTTATGATTTGTTTTTTTTTTACCTACTCATTCTTAGGGTTAGATTCTTTAGTTTTAAACTACTTTTCAACCTGTTTCCACAGCTTTTCCTTGAATGCAACTTTTATTGCCTTATTATACTGCTGCTTTTCTATATTTCGCTGTGATGCTTTTATGCTCTAATTTATGGTCAATTTTTAATGAAAGTGGCATGTACAGCTGAGAAAACAGTATACTCATTTCTTTTCTCATTCATTTTTCTCCTGAGATCTATCATAGTTAAATTCTAAAATTCTATTTTTCTCCCTATTTTCTTTTTTATTTTTATGATTAGATTTATATAGATATGAAAAGGAAATGCTGAGGTACTCTCTAGTTTAGTGTTACTTTTTTCCTGTAACTCATTCAGCTTTTCCTTTAAGAATTTGAATGCTATGCCATTTAGTGCATTCATATTTAATATTTTAACAAATAAAATTGCTTCATTATCTATGGCACAAATTAGTAAAATATAGTTTCCCTGCTTATATCTGTTTATTTTTTTGCTTTTGCTTTGTTTGAGATCATGATCACTTTTTCTTTTTTTTTTTCTTTTTAACTTCAGCTGAAGAATAATAAATTCTACTCTATTATCTTTACATTGGCTGTATGTCTCTGCTTCAAGTGTATTTCATATGAACAATATATTGTTGGATTCTGCTTTTTAATCCTTCATGCTATCCATTAACATTTTATGAGTGAGTTCATCTCGTTTGTATTCAAAGTTATGATTATTGACTGTGTATTTCCCATCATTTTATTTTTCCAATTATTGTCTTGCTCTGTTACTGCTCAAAAGTTTATTTTATCTCTGACCACCTATTTCTTTAATCTGCCCTTCCTTTTATTAGCCAGCCTCTTTTTCTCATCCTTTCCCCCTCTTACTTTGCTGTAGTGTATGCCAAGTGAATATATATGTTATTTACTTTTTGAGTCACTTCCAAAGAGAATAAAATTTAAGTGTTATACTCTAGTCTCTCATTTCCCCCTACATTTTAAAAGGTCTTCTTTTAGTCATTCTTCATGTGAGATAATTTTACCCATTCTTCCTGTGACATTTCTCTTTTCCTAGTGTATCCCTCTTTTTTATCCCTTAATTAATATTTTATTTGAAATCTCCCCATTAAGATAAATCTGCAGCCATGTCATTTGTTTGGGTATATTCCTTCTAACTACCCTAATGATAAATTTCTTTGGAGTTACAATGATATTCCCATATAGTAAGATAAAGATTTAATTTAATTACTTTTACTTGATTTTTTTTTTCATGTTTGCTTTTTTTATGCTTCTGCACCCAGAGAGAGGACTGTTGGAACTCAGTGTGGATCACAATGTATTTTCACCTTATGCTGTTGGTTTTTGTTTGTTTATTTGTTTTCTTTCTCATTTTTTTTTTCTTTTTGATCTGATTTTTCTTGTGCAACATAATAAATGTGGAAATATGTATAGAAGAATTGTACATATGTAATATATATATATTGGATTTCTTGTTGTCCAGCAGAGAGGATGGGAAGAAGGGAGTGAGAAAAAAATTGGTGCACAGGGTTTGGCAAGGGTGAATGTTGGGAATTATCTTTTCATGCATTTTGTAAATAAAAATACCTATCATTTAAAAAATTTAAAAAATGAATTTAGATGCTACTCTATATGGTGCATATATATTTAGCTTTGAGATTGCTTCATTGTTTTAGTAAGATTTAGCTTCCTTTCTAACTTTTTTTTAAAATAGCTATATTTTTACTTTTACATTGCTTGAGATCAAAATTGCTACCTGTTTTTGTTTTTGTTTTTGTTTTTTTTGTTGTTGTTGTTCTTGAGCTGAAGGCTAATAGATTCTGCCCCATGCTCTTTTCTTTACTTCATGAGTGACTGACTCTCTGTTTCAAATATGTTTCTTGTAAACACTCTATTATAAGATTCTGTTTTTTGATCCACTCTGCTTCTGTTTTATGGAATTACATCCACAGTTATGATTACCAGCTAAGTGTTTTTTTTTTTCCATCCTATTCTTCTTCCCATTTGTCCTTTCTTTTCTTTTACCCTTTCCTTTCTCCCCAGTGTTTTGCTTCTGTCTTCCAACTTCCCTTATTTGACTTCTCTTTTGTCAGTTCCCTCCACTCTTTACTTAATCACATTCCCTACTACTTTTCTGTTAAGAGATTTCTATATGCAAATGATTGTGTATAAGTATCATCATCACATGTATGAATGTAAACAGTTTAACTCAATAAAATCCTTTATTTATTTATTTATTTATTTTTGCTTATTTATGTTTCTCTTGAGTCGATATTGGAGATCAAATTTTTTCATTTTGTTTTGGTTTTCTCCTTGGGAAATCTTGAAATCCTCTTTTGTTGAATGACTTCCCCCCGTCAATATGTTATACTTAATTTTTCCAGGTAAATAGTTCTTTGTTATACTTAGCTTCTTTACCTTCAAAACTGTCATGATTCATGACCTCTGATTCTTTAATGTTTTAATTGCCAAGTCCTATATAATACTGATTGTCACTCCCTGATATTTGATATTTGATTATTTTTTGATTTCTGTCCACTTAATAATATTTTTTTCTTCTCCTGATAGACCTTAAATTTGGAGTTTTTATTTTGAAATCTCTTTAATGAGATGATTGGTGGATTCTTTCAATGCTTATTTTGCCCTTTGAATACAGGATATCAGGACAGTTTTCCTTGATATTTTCTTAAAAGATGCTGCTCAGATCCTTTTTTTTTTTAATTGTGGACTTCAGATTGTCCAATGATTCTGATGTTCTTTCTCCTGGATCTTATTTTCTAGTTCAGTTGTTTTTCCCATGAGGTACTATACATTTTTTTCCATTTTTCTTTCTTTCTTTTTTTTTTTTTTTGAATTTGTTTTATTGATTCCTGTTGTCTCATTAGCTTCCACTTGCCCAATCCTAACTTTGAATTAGCTTTTGAATTTTTTTTTCTATTTGTTCAATTATACTCTTTAAGGAATTGTTTTCTTCAGTGGATTTTTGTTTCTCCTTTTTCATTTGGCCAATTCTACTTTTGAAGCAGTTTTCTAAAGTGATGACTCTTTTTTCATAATTCTCTTGCACTATTCTCATTTCTTTTCCCAATTTTTCTTCTACTTCTCATATGATTTTTAAGTTCTTTTCTAAAGGCTTTTATGAGTTCTTCCTGGGCTTGTGACAACTTTCCATTTTTCCTTGGGCTTTTGCCCATGGATTGTTTTAGCATTGTTATCCTCTTCTGATTTTTTGTCTTGGACATCCCTATCACCATAATAACTTTCTATGGTTAGAATATGTGTTTATTGTCACTCTCTGTTTATGTCTCTCTGTTTGTCTCTGTGTCGGTCTCTGCTTTTGTGTGTGTATGTGTGTGTGTGTGTGTGTGTGTGTGTGTGTGTGTGTGTGTCTCCTCCCCTTTTCCTTTTCCCTTTCCTTCCATTTAAAATTTGAACTCCTTGGATAAATGGAGTGTCTCTGTCTTCTTGTGCTAGGGGCTACAGACCCTTGCTGTTTACCTAGTACAATATCAGTGTTGTCTGAGGCCCATAGAAGGCCCTCATTGCCACTGTTAACTTACTTACCCACTGCCTGTGTGAGCCAGTAATCAAAATTGCAATGCTGGAACCCCAGCTCTGCTCCCTTTGGATTTTGATCTCCTCAGGACTCCTTTAGCTCAGTACTGTTAATCATAGTTATTACATCTCTTTAAGACACTGTGCATTTTGATTAATTTTATTACTTGATTTTACATTTTAATTATATTCCAAATTCATCTCGTTCAAATTTGAAAATAATTGACACTTTTCATATATAAGTAAAACTTTACACACATTTATATCAATACTTTATTTCATTGCTCAATTATAATTTTATATGTAATATATTCACAGTTGTCTATTTAACATAAAAATAAAAATAAGAGTTATCAGTTTGTTGAAATTTGTCACTTGGGAGTAAAAAAAATTATTCATATTATAGTTTGGTCATATAATTTGCAAGTAGGTTCAGTGGAAAGCAGGCCTTCTTTTTAAACCCAATGTGATCTCACAAAGGGTGACACTATGCTTTGTTTCTGAGATGGCAGTGGTTTTTAGCTGCCTTCACTTTCACAACAAATGGATGAACAAATGAGACTTCTGACTATAAATAATTGCACTTGATATATTTAAAGGAGTATATATATCTCTATATATATATCTCTCTATATATATATGTTAGATTGGGAATGTGGAAGGATTTAATTTCATGGGATATAGGTAGAACTTTCTATTCAGAGCAGGAAATGGCTCCCAGTAGATAGAGCACTGGCCCAAGGTTCAAGAGGATTGAGTTCAAATCCAGCCTCAGTCATTTAACACTTACTAGCTGTTATGTAAGTCATATAATTCTAACTGCCCTGTAACAAACAAAGCAAAACCAAGGACTTTTATGTTAAATGTTTTCTCTAGTGCAAATGCTTAGTGTTTTCTTGTTAGAATCAAATAGAACATGAGTATGATGGACAATGCCACATCCTTGGAATGAGGAAGACACAAGTTCAAACTCTACCTTGGCCACATATGTGACAGTTCGATGCTACAGTCACTTATTTCTCAAATCTTGAGGAAATTCTGTGTGATTATACATGACAAAGGAGGTACTCATCTTCATAAACAGAGTTTTATACTCCAGATGTTCTCAACAGCAGTGAAATCACAGCTACAGGCTCAATCCTTCATTTGTCCCAGTAGAAGATCTGAACCAGAAAAAGGATGGTGTTTATTGACCAAGACCTCCAGGAGAAATGCCAGGAACAAAACAGGTCTGTTTGCAATATTCATTGATCTGACCAAAGCTTTTGAGATTGCTATTTTTGAGGGATTGTGGAAAACCATGGCCAAACTGGGTTGTGCAGAGAAGTTCATCAATATTGTATGCCAGTTTTATGATTGATTGCTTTAGCAGATTGTGGTAATGGATGGTGCTTTCGTACTTTCCCAGTCACCAGTAGAGTGAAGCAGAGTGTGTTCTTGTGCCAGTAATTTTTAGCATGCTGTTTTCTGCAATGATATTGGATGCTTTCTTTAAAAAAAAAGATTAAATTCATTAAAATGAATTAAAATTAAATTCATTAAAATGAAGATAACAATTTTCTGACAGTACATTATTTAACTTGAAAAGGCTACAAACCAAAAGTCAGGTGGAAGGAGATGATTATACATTTCACAGTCTAGCTTCTGAGCCTTAGATTCAACAGAGGATGGATCACTTCTCTGCTGTCGGGCTCATTTGGGTAAAACACTTAACAGTAAGAAAGAATTCTTTTAACCATCTATATATTGAGCCATCCATTCAAGCACATGGAGAAAATTTGATTATTATGGATAAATTCACTTACCTTGGCAGTATTCTTTCCAGGGATGTACACACTGATAATAGGTTGACACACATGTTATGAAAACTGGCTTAGCATTTGGGAGGGTCTGAACGAAAGTGAGGGAGAGGAGAGGTATTAGACTGACTACCAAATTGAAGGTCTACTAAGCCATTGTGCTGACCTTATTGTTTTATGCCTGTGAAACCTGGACAGTGTACCAATACTATGCCAGGAAATTGAATCACTTTTATTTGGGTCATCTTAGGAAGATTCTGAAGATTATTTGGCAGGACAAGGTACTGGATCCCAAGGTCCTTTTGCAAGCTAAACTACCAATACTCAAACTCTACTGTAGAAAGCACAACTCTGATATACTGGTCATGCTGCTTGGATGCAAATGTCTGCTTGCCTAAGACATTTTTACAGAGAGGCAAGCTCTCACATCAGAAGAAGTGATCAAAGACTTAAAGTCTCTGAAGAACTTGAGAATCCATTGTGCGATACTGACACAGGATGGCGCAAAATGAAGTGCCCACACTAAAAAAGGTATTATGCTTTATGAGCAAAACAGAATTTCAGTAAGTCAAAAGAACTCTGAGACATGCAAATTTAGAGACATCTTCACTTCAAATGCCATGTGGATTATTTGTGTCCAATCTGTGGTGAGGCCTTCTAAGCTCATATTGATTTGATCCGCCACTGTTGGACAGACTATACATTGACCCTGAAAAAGTGATATAATTTTTGTCTTCCCTTGGCATAAAAGGCAATTTTCATCCATGTAGCCATCTATCTTTATATGTTTATCTACTTACCTACTATCTACGTACCTATATTCCCATTTCTCTACCCAGAAAATCTTCTCATAATACTTTTTTTAAAAAAAGGGAAAAAAAAACAGTTCAACAGAAATCATTGAATATCAGCCAGAAATCTGACACTATAGTCAATGTTCCATACTATTTTAATTAATGCAAATTTGTTTTTCTATGCAATCTGCTTACTCTGAATATACTTATATATGTATGTGCTGTCTCTCCCATTAGAATGCAATCTTCTTGAGGACAGAGATTGTTTCATTTATTATTTGTATCTATAGTGCCTTGTACATGGTAAACCCTTGGTAGACACTTGAGGGATTGACTAGTGCCCCCTCCTCTGCAAAGAAATGAGAATTGAAAGAGGTGCATTTTGAGTTGTATGGGATATGGTGGCAACTCTCATTTCCTTAAAAGTATAGATTGTTTCACCAGAAAACTGCAACAGTTTAACCACATCCCTTGGCAAAAGTAAATTCTCTTTTCCACTTTTCCTAGGAATTAAGATGGGGGCTATCATAATAAATAAGCACATTGTGAAGTATTAAAAAAAATCAGAGACTTCAGAAAAATGTGTAGGAAGAGAAAGAGGAAATTCTTACAAATTATCCACGTGGACTGTAGGACCTAATGTAAAAACTTACCACCATCATCTTTAATGCTCATGTCTAATGTCCCCTTATTGGTATTGATTCTTATGGTGGTTGTGACTTTAAAGCGGTGCTTGACTAGGAATATAGTTAAGGATGGTCACAAGGGACAATTAACCATCTGTGTGAGACTCCTCAGATGAATCATGCAGTGGGACCTAATGCCATTTCCCTTCTTGTTTTATGTGTAAATAATGCCACTAGAAGACTGGAATAGATTTGGGAGGCAATGATCTTTAATGCATCAAAGCTCAGGCAACATATGACTCGACCTCATTAAATTAAATCCCCAAAGGGTTATTGACTGTTGGTGTCATAGAGGAAGAGAAATGGGAACTCGGACAAAATCAAACTCACTAAAACCAATGTAAGACAAGATCAAATTTATGCTGAACAATAAGGAAAGATTGCAACTATATGGAGAGAATTGCATCATATATTATTTATTGGATTGCTTTTTTCAAGGGGAAAATAAGGTGTTCTTCAAAAATTGCAAGAGATAAGAGCTATAAAGGATGTAATTAGAGAGATGTATGATGAGCAAAGTATATTTGGTGAGAGGAATATAATTGATGGCCAGCCCCTGGGCTCCAAGGACATATAGAGAACCTTGAGAAGATAGGAGGCCCTTTAAAAACCAGGTGGGTTCTGTATGAAAGAGGAATAGAAGGTCCTAGAAGTGTAGCTCCAAATAAGCTAACATAGATGGGCTGTTATCTATATAGAATGAGAACTTACACCAATGGATCATTTATCCATAAAATGCACCAAAGTATGTTCTGAAGAAAAAATCCAGGTAGAGTCCCAAAGTTCCAGAGTAAGAAAGTTCCCAGGAAGTGATCTAGTGCAAACTGTCTTTTTGCTTCAGAAAAGAAATCAGCCAAGAGAAGTCAGGTCACCTGTTGAATCAGGATATAAAGTAGACAAGTCCTATGGCTTAGAGTTGAATCCAGCCTTCCGACTCAGAGCTGTCTGTTTCTCAGGAGTATTCTATCCTATGAAATTTTAGCACTTCTCCCCTAAACCCCTAGAGGTGACAGACATCCTTTAAATTTTTCATCATTAAAAGATTATTAAAGCAGGTCACATTTTCTGTTATGTTTTACCAAGTGGCAGAGGTTTCAGGTAGAGACTTGGCAAAGCATTGTGGGACTGCTATGTGATTAGATTAGCTCCATGCAGAAAAGCTGACGTTCATAGACTATCTCCCAGGTGGTGAGTTTTTAACCATGAAGCATGAGGAAATTGCATCTTGCACAGGAAGACATGACCCATACCAAGAGATTCCACAATTTACTCCCTCTCCCTTTTGAGAATGTGGGAACCCCTGGGTGTGCAATAATGCATTTATTGTTGTAATTAACCCAACTGTTGATTGGTTTTGCGGAATTCTTTTTCCTCTTTGATTTTAAAATATTTATTATAAGGGATGGATCTTTGGGTAGGAGAAAGGATGTATTTAAAAATAGCTGATGCAAAACCAAAATACATCAACAAGGGTTTTTTTTTAAGTAAATAATTCACTAATTATGCTTTTGCAACTCTAGAGAAGGCAAAGTCATCTTCTCTTTCCAGCAGCCAGCAGGAAGTCCCACTGTCCCTGAGGTACAGTATAATTAGAAAAGCTGCAGTCATAACTGTTATTTCTGTGGAGCAGGGTAGACTCCAAAGAGATAGTGAAGTCTGGGGAGTTCTCCATTCAAATCCCACCTATCAAGATTATTAGTTAGATGACCGTAGGTAAATCTTTCAACTTTATATATTTTGCTCATTTGGAAACTGAGACTAATGAGTAGCATCTCCTTTAGATGGTGGTTGTCAGCATCAAGGGAGGTAATATATATATAAGGTATTATATACATATTATAAGTAATAGTCATATTGCCATTTCTTCAGAACAAAAAGCCCTAGAGGGTTGGAGTTGCCACTAAATACAGTGTCTTGCACATTGCAGTTGCATCATAAATGTTTGACTCATTACACTGAGTTTGCTCAATTAAAAAAAATTCTGTGCCTCAGTTTCTGCACCTTGAAAGTGAGAAACTTGAACTAGATGATTCCTAAGAGTCCTTCCAGTCCTAAATCAATGATGCTATAAAAGAGTTAACATATTTCAATTTATATTTTATATCCATCAACATTATTATCTAAATTAATAGATTAAATAAATTAAATATTTATTAAGCTCCTATTCTGAGGAAGCAGAATGACTAGTCAACTGTTCTCAGAACAAGCAGAATCTGGTATCTGGACTCTGGCATACATTCTGGCTGTGACCATGGGAGAGTGGCTCTGGGTGCTGTAGCCACTTCTCTGTGATTATGAGTCTCAGACAAGGTTCTCACCAGAATCAATAGATGACTCCTGTACAGAAAGCTGGTCAGGCTTGGGGAGAGGGCCTCCAAGAGAAGGCACAGATGGCCTTTCTTCCTAGAAGACAAGGTAAAGTGTCTCCAGAGGCTTCTTCCATGGGAAAGCCATGGGAGAGTTTGTCAGCCTCCCTTGGTGCTTCCTCACCCACCTTGCTGCAACTTCTTCCTCTACTCCTCCCTGTATATGGATGGGCTCGATGGGTCTCTGTCTCTCCGTGTCTGTCTCTGTTTCTGCCCCTCTCCCTTGCTCTGCCTTCCTGTCTGTCTTTATTGGTGACCCTTTCATCCCATTCTTCTGCATTCATTACTGCCTACTCCAAGCTTCCAAGGAAGCAACAACCCCTGAAAACTCTGCTTCCTGGACTGGTGTGTTACTGACCACTGATGGATAGTGCACAATTTCTGGTACATTTTTCTGCTTTTAGCCAGAAAAATGACTCTAAGATGGGTCATATTAACTTAAATATTTCTCATTAGTTAAATATTCTTTTCTTCCAAGGACAATTATATTTGTGTGTGTGCATTAGTGACTAAGCTAAATGGGCTAAGTGTAATAGGCTCCCTTAGTTCTTGAGCCTCTGTAGCTCTGGCCTCCTTGACTCCCAGAGTTCAGTGTGGGGCCTTTTCTGTCACAACCTGTGCTCCTTCCTTCTGCTGCTGCAGGATATTGGGAGTAGTGGGGGGTGCAAGGGAGGCATGGAACTGGGGCATCTGGAATTAGGAAATGTCCATCCCATTGGGTTCCAGCTTTGCTGCTTATTCCCTAGGATCACCGAGATCCCTTTTGGAACAAACCCATTGTTTCTCCAAACCACAAAACCTTGGAGGCCTCTTGTAGGTCTTGTAGTTATGATAAATTCTCTTCTTATCCCCTTCCAGTCACCAAAAGGAATCTCTTCCTCTCCAACATTTCTCTAGTGTTCACTGTTTGAATGTCTCCTAACCAGCATCACATTCTCTTTTGTAATTCTCTTGGTCATATCATCTTTGTTGAGTTTGTGCAGCCTTTGCTCTTTCCAGAGGAGCCATCCTGACTCCCTCTCATTTTCTGTCAAATTCAGCCTTTCTGGTCTATTTGCTCTTCTTCACACATGGTGCTCCATCCCTTTCCTTTGCCTGGACCTTGCTCCCTGCCTACAATGCTCTCTCAAGCCACATACTTCTCTTAAAACCCCTGGCTCCTTTCAAATTTGTGTTCCCTTGCACTTCCTACACTAGACTTCTCCTGATCCCCACAGTGGGTACGATCCTTTCCTTCCAAATGACTTTGCATTTATGTTATCTACATTTTGTACTTAATTGCCCAAGTACATGTTGTTTCCCCAAAGAAGAATTCAAGAATCATTTTAATTTAATTCCTTTTCCCTTGCTCTATATCTCTAGTGGCTGGCACAGAAGTTCATTAAGGAATTGAATTTAAATCACCAAGCAGTTGTTGATTGCCTTATTGTGTGCTAGATGCTTTTCTAGGTGATACTGATGCAAAGGTAAGAGGGAAACAGACCTGACTTTCAAGGACTGTGCATTATGCAAGCAAAAAGTATATACATGCACAGATGGATGTATACAAAACACTAGTTGGGATGGGGGCAAGAATAGTAGGGGAGCTTATGTTAGGCTTCCTGTAGGAGGTGGACCATAAGATGTGTGCAGGAGAAAGCATGGGTTTGAGATTAGTGTGGCACATAAGTAGGACAAACTTATTGAATGGGAGCTGGGCATAGAAGTCCCATATACATAATAGTAAGTTAACCGTGATGCTTAAAACATTTAAACAGTTTGTTATTTCATTTAGGTTATAAATTTCAAATTTTTAAATCTTTTTCTGAACCAAACCACTCCTCTTTGGCCCCCATTGCTCTATGTATATTGTCTCTCCTTATTAAACTATAAGATCCTAGAGGACAAGGACTGTTTTTATTCTGAATGTAGCCCCAAGTTGTCACATAGGAAACAATATTTTTTTTCCTTGACTAATTAATGCCATCCATTCATTTAACCCCTAGAACTGTACCTTTGACACATTAATGAAGACGCCTTTTAATTGAATTGGATAAAGGCCAATTACCAAAATAATTAGAGGAATTTGGAGAGTAGGGGGGATGAGATGGGCAGAACTAGCTGAAAAGAAGGTTTGGGGGAGCATAAATCTTAAACATGGGTAGTGTCATTAATGGAAATTATTAATTTAATGGGATAAGAGTCCCCATGGACCTGATGGGTTTTTCAGTTTGGTTAATTTGGTATATTCTTAAAACCAAAAACCCTCTCCCCAGCTCAAATATTCCCTGGTACTTTGAGGAGACTTTTTATTTGGATAAGTTATTGCCATGGCAATTTTTTCCTTGAATAATTTATACACATTTCAGACTACTCATTTTGAAAGCTTTTTTTTTTTTTTTATTTATTTTATTTAATTTACAGTTTTTGAATAATTTAAACATGGGTGCTTTAAGTTAAAATTCCAAATTTTTATTTTTATTCCACTCCCCCCCTTTCCCCAAGGGGGTGCCAGTATGTTAAATTTTTTAAACTTAATAAAATGATACATACCCAAAAAATATTTTGTTACAAAAAGAATTTTGAATTATTGAAATTACTTTGGGAAGGAAACTCAGGGGCATAAAATAGGGACTGGGAACAATTTTTGGTTTTTTTAATTTTTTTGATAGCTATTCAGTTATTACTGTCTTTAGAAAATTTGCATCTTGTTAATCCTTCCACCCAAATGGCAATCTAGTATTTTTTAAATATAATGATTTCCTGGTTCTGCCATTTTTTCCTTAGATCAGTTCTAATTTGGCCTTTCTGAAATCATCCGTTGTCATTTAAGAACTAAATTCCAAATTTTTAAACCCTTTATTCTTTTAAGTGGGAATCCATTAGTTTCCGTTTCTAGCCCTCCAAAAGGGGCTGCCACAAAAATTTTGGGAATAAGGTCCCTTTCCTCTTTATAACTTTGTAAATCCCGAGAACACTGTTGGATCAAAGGGGACAAAATTTATAATTTTTCATATTCCAAACTACTTCCCAAAATGGTTTGGATTTGTTTCAAACCCACCAACAAAATCAAGTTAGTTTTCCCAAATCCTCCCAATCTCTTTTTTCCTGTCACTTGCAATCAAGGTAGGTATCTTTTTTAATTTCATTTTTAAAATGTTAATTCTTTTCATACAAAATGTTTCAATTTCCCTTTTCATCTAAATTTTTTTCATTCCTTACCATTTTCAATTGGAAATCTTATTTTTAAATTGATTTTCTCTATTTTTTAATGACCTTTAAGAACCTTTTTGACTAAAAATATTTTCCCAGTTTTTCTTCCTTTAATTTTCTTGTCTGCATTAGTTTTTTTTAAAAAAAAACTTTTATTTGGTATAATAAATTTTCTATTTTGTGATCAGTAATGATCTGTTCTCTTTTGGCATAAAAAATTCCCCTTCCAAGGTCTGGGGTAAACTATCCTATGTTCCTCTAATTTATTAATAATTTCATTTTTATCCAGGTCTAACCCATTTTGACCTTATCTGGTGTACGGCGTTGTATGGATCAATGCCTAGTTTCGCCATATTGTTTAATTTTCCCACAATTTTTATCAAACAGTAAGTTCTTATCCCAAAAAGCTGGGATCTTTGGGTTTTCAAAATAGGTTCTATTTTGTTGACTGTTTTATCCCTTGAACCAACTATTCCACTGATCAACTTCTATTCCTTAGCCAATACCAAAAGTTTTGGAACTGCTGCTCTATAGTATAGTTTTAGATCTGGTACAGCTGCCACCATCATTTGATTTTTTTTTAAACCCTTGAAATTTTGACCTTTTTTTTCCATATGAACTTTGTTGTTATTTTTTCTAGGTCATTAAAATAGTTTTTGGAAATTATTTATGGTAAATAAATGATTAGTTTAGGAATATTGTCATCTTTATTATATTTGCTCGCCCTATCCGAGCATTTAATATTTTTTCCAATTGGTTGATCAGACTTAATTTGTGTGAAAAGTGTCTGTAATTTTGCCTAAAGTTTCTGATTTTCCTTGGCAGATAGATTCCTAAATATTTTATATTACTAGTTACTTTTAAATGGAATTTCTTTGTAACTCTGACTGTTATTTTGTTGGATATATAAGAATGTGATGACTTATGGGTTTATTTTTATAACCAACTTTTGTAAAGTTGTGGATTATTTCTAATAACTTTTTGCAGAATCTCTGGGTTCTCAAGTTCCATCATGTCATCGGCAAAGAGTATAATTTGTTCCCATTGTTTCTATTCCTTTAATCTCTTTCTCGCTCTTATTCTTGTAGCGTTTCTAATACAATATTAAATAGTAACGTTGATAAGGGCAACCTTGTTTCCCCAGATCTTATTGGGAATGGTTAGTTTGTCTCCAAATATATGCTTACTGATGGTTTTAAATAGATGCTGCTGATTATTTTAAAGAAAAATCCATTTATTCCATACTCCAAGTGTTTTTAATAGGAATGGATGTTGGATTTTATCAAATGCTTTTTCTGCATCTATTGAGATGATCATATGGTTTTTTTAATTTGGTTATTGCTCAATTATATTGATAGTTTTCCCAAATTTAACCAGCCCTGCATTCCTGGTATAAACCTACTTGATCATAGTGTATTATTTGGGATGATTTTCTGTATTTTGCAATATCTTATTTAAGATTTTAGCATCAATATTCTTGGGAGATTGGTCTATAATTTTTCTTTCTTGTTTTCACCTACCTGGTTTAGGACAATAATGTCTTTATAGAAGGAATTTGGTGGACTCCTTCATTCCCTATTTTACAAAAATTTATATAATTGGGGCCAATTGTTCTTTAAATGTTTGGAAAATTCAATGTAAACCATCTGTCCGGGGATTTTTCTTAGGGAGTTGTTTAATCCTGTTCTATTTTTTTCTGAAATGGGACATTAAGCATTTACTTCCTCTGTTAGTCTGGGAAGTCTGTATTTTTATAGTCATCCATTTCATTGGTTATCAAATTTTTGGCATAAAGGAACAAAATAACCCTTATTATTTCTCTAATTTCCTCTTCATTTAAGTTCTCCTTTCATTTTTAAGACCTTAATTTCATTTTCCCCTCCTTTTCTAATCAGATTTACCAAAGGACTATTTTATTAGCTTTTTCTTGAACCAACTCTGTTTTATTAATTAGTTCAAAGTTTTTTTACTTTAATATTTTAATTTTCTCCTTTTAATTTTAAATTTCCAATTTAGATTTGATTGGGGTTTTAATTTGGTCTTTTTTAGTTTTTTATTGGGCCCAATTCATTAATCTTTTTTTTTCCTGTTTTATTCAAGTAAGTCTAAGGATATAAAATTCCCTTTTTACGTTTGGCTGCATCCCCAAAATTTGGTATGATGTCTCATCATTTTAATTTCTTGGTGTTTTGATCTATAATTTGTGTTCACCCAATCATTCTTTAAGATGAGTTGTTTATTTCCAATTACTTTTTGGTCTTTTCCCAACTTTTTGTTGAATGTATTTTATTGCATCATGATCTGAAAAAGAAAGATTTATATTTTCCTTTCTTGCATTTAATTTAGGTCTTTTGTCCTAATATATGGTCAATTTTTTGAATAGGTTCATGAACTGCTGAGAGGTAAGTATATTCCCTTCATCTCCATTCAATTTTCCAAAGATCCAACATACCTAATTTTTCTAATATTATATTTACTTTTTAATTTTTTCTTATTTGTTTTGTGGTTTGATTTGTCTAATTCTGGGAGTGCAAGGTTGAGATTCCTACTAAGTTTTGTTTTATTTCTTCACCTCTTAACTTCCTTTAGGAAGTTGAGGCCATACCATTGGTGCATATATGTTTAATATTGATATTGTTCGTTGTTTATGTTACCCTTTTAGGGATGTGCCTTCCTTATCTCTTTAATTAGATCAATTTTTACCCGGATCTGGATAAGGATGGCCCTTTTTTTCCACCTGAAGCATAATAGATTTTTGTCCCAGCCTTTTACTTTTTACTCTATTATCCCTGCTTTAAATGTTTCTTTAAACAACATATTGTGGGTTCTGACTTTGATCCAGTCTGATTCCCTCTTTTGGGGAGTTCATCCCATTTAATTTACGGTTAATTACTAAATCTGTATTTCCTCCTTAACCCCGAGTTTTTACATTTTGCCCCCAACCCTCTTTTCCCCTTTTAAACTTATAAACCCCTCTTGTATCAATCTTATCCTCTTTATAATCCCCTCCCTCCCCCCTTTGAGTCTTTCCCCCTTTTTTCCCTTATTTTTTCTTTTTTTCCCTCTCCCGTTTTTAATGGGGGAGAATTTTCTAAAACAAATGTCAATTATTTTTTTTCTTTGAGCCAACCCCTGATGAGAAAGATTCCACAATGTTCCTCCCCCTCTTAAATTTCAGATAAAAAGTTTCTTAGCCTCTTTGTGGGTGTGGTTTCCCTTTTTATCCCTCCCCCACCTTTTTGCCATCATCCCTTTTCCATATCTACCCTTTTTATGTTATATCATAACCAAATTATACATGTATTCTTTTTAATCCACAAAGAAATACAATTCTTAAAGTTATTTTTACCTTTTTCTGCATCTCTTGAGTTCCTTGAGATCAAATTTTGTTTAGTTCTGGTTTTTCTTCAGAAAAAAATAAATTCATTTGATTAAATGTCCATCTTCTTCCCTGGAAGAAAACCAAAGGCTGGGTGTTTATTTTGGCCATCCGTTTTGGCCTTTTGGAATTCAATTCCAGGCCCTTCTTTCCTTTAATGAGGGCGGATTCGTGATCCTTTTGTGGACCCGGTATTTAAATGGGGGTTTTGTAAAATTTTTTTTAATCTTTGTTCTGAAATTTGCCCTTTCCTTGGGGTTTTTTTTTGGGTTTCTTTCGAGGTCGGAATTCTTTTCAATGCCCTTTTTACCCCGATTCTTTAACATCTGGGCAGTTTCTTTGAGATTTTTGTAAAATAGTATTAGGTTTTTTTCATCATAGTTTTCAGAAAGTCCAAATCCTCATTATCCTCCTAGATCTATTTTCCAAGTCGTCGTTTTCAAGAGAAATTGTGGTTTTTCCAGTTTGTCATTTTTTTGTTTTTGCTTGACTGACTTGCTGTCTCAATGAACAAGTTTCAATTTGTTCAGTTCAATTTTTAAAAATTATTTTTTCAATAGCTTTTTTTTACTTCTTTCTGTATACCCAATTGAGTTTTTTGAATGTATTGGGTCTTGGAATTTTTTCCATTTCACTAATTTTTTTTTTTAGTGAATTTTTTTTTTCCAACACAGATCCCCTTTCTTTGGTGTTCTTTTTGTCTTTTTCCAATTACGGATCCTCTTTCTTGGAAGGTTCTTTTGGTTTTCCAATTCACAAATCCTACTTTTAGGAATTCTTTATTTTTCCAATTCAAATTTTACTTTCCTGAGATTTTTTATTTTTTCCCATTCACCAATTTTGTTTCCCACTTCCTGGGAATTTTTTAACTTTTCCAATTCGTATTTCAGGAAGGTTGCTCCTTTTAAGGCTTTCTTTCCTTTCCCCATTTTATCTTCTAACTCTCTTTTTGGATTTAATGGCCCTTCATGAGAGCATTATTAAAGGAGGACAGTCTGTGCATTTTTGTTGTTTGAGGTCCTTTGGGTTTAAACTGCTCTTTTTTCTGATAGAAGCTTTATTGTTCTTTTCTCTTTTTATTCATGTTTTAAAGCCTTTAGGGGTAGGTCTCCTAGGCGGGGTTACCAGCTTCCCTGCAGAGCAGGGGAAAAAAACCGATTTCCGGCCCGAGGAAAGGGAGTGCTCGGTGAGAGTTTTCCCTTCCCCAACAGGAAGTGGATTCAGCACTGGCCGGCTATCAAACGCTTAGTAGGGCTATGGGTTTGAGCCCCTGGCAGGACAAAGGGGTGAAAGGTCCGCCCCAGGCCGGAGCCTCTTGTGGGACTGTGAGTATTAGCGCTGACGCAGAACGCAGACCGCCACAAACCTGCCCAGCTCTCTGCCTGATGCAAACGCCCTGGAAAGTTTTGGCCCCGCCGGCCCCCCCGGCAGATTGGGGTAACCCGGGCTGCATCCTCCTGCCGTGCAGGGATCCAACTCCCCAAGGAAAAGCCCCTTACGGGGGTTGGGCGCGCTTGTGCGGATTTGGCCTTCACCCTCGGTTTGAGACTCTCCCGAACCAATTTCTCCCAGTCTGCGCCGACTCCCCCTGGCCCCGGAACCAACCTTTTTGGCGAGACTGCAGATTTTTTCGGCCGGGGTTGTTCTACCTTATCTTTACAATTGGGCATCAAGACTATTTTTGAGGCTCGATATAATATTGATAAAGAGGGTAAGAGAAGAGCTTAGAAAGACGCGTGTGTCTTCTCCGCCATCTTGGCTCCGCCCCAGTGTTTGGAAAGTTCTTAAGTAAAGTGTGGGAGAAAAGTATTAGACTGCCTACAGAACCAAAGGTCTGCAGAACCATTGTGATGACCTTGTTGTGTGTCGGTGAAACCTGGGCAGTATATCGGCATCATGCCAGAAACGCAATTACTTCCATTTGAATTGTCTTAGGAAGCATTTGAAGAACACCTGGAAGGATAATTGACTAGATATTTAGGTCATTTTTCAAGTGAAACTGCCAAGTATTCAGAGTACAAATCAGTGGGCTGGCCATGATGGACAAATGGCAAACATCTGCTTGTAGAAAAGTCGATTTTATGGAGAACTCAAGTGAAGAAGGTATTCTTATGGTGGACCAAAGAAGCAATTCAAGGACACTTTCAAAGTCTCTCTGAAGAAGTTTGGAATTGGTAGTGAGATATGGGACATATGGCACGGGACTGCCCAGCATAGTATAACTGCATCCAAGAAGGCATGTGCTCTATGAGCAAAGCAGAATTGCCATGACTCAAAAGAAATGTGAGATGTTTGAATTTAGAGAAATCTCCCCTCCAAATGTTCATGTGGATTATTTGTGTCCAAACCATGGTAGAGCATTAAGAACTCATATTGTTCTGATCAGCCCCAGCTGGACACACTGTAACTTGACTCTAATATAGTGATGTCATTTTGATCCTCTTCAAATCAATTAATCAACACAAGGAGTCATATTTTAGAGTCATTCAAACCAATAGTGGCCATCCAGTTCAATACTTAGCCCAGGTATAAATAGTTCCCTTTAAAAATTAATCAGTAAATAAGTATTTGGTGGACATAATAGGCCCCAGACATTGTGCCAGATGCTAGGACTGTAAAATCAAAAGTGGAAATCACCGACCTCAAGGGGTTTACATTTTAACTTGGGATATAAGCATATAAACACATAATTATTGGTACAAAGACCAAATAAATACAATGTAATAGGAAAGAGGGAAGTATTGGTAATTGGAGGAATCAATTACTTCATACAGAAAAGTGGGAAACAAAGATGCAGGAACTGTAAAAAGTGCAGCATCTGTAAAATGCAAAGAGAGAAGGGGCAGTACTTGAGGAAGAATAAGGAGGTCACTTTGAATTTAACAAGGAGATAGATATGAGATGTCACTGAGGATTGGAAATCTCAGAGGAGAGTGAAGCGCTGCTGATAGTGAAGTTGTAACCTAGGTAACGAGGTAACTAGAAAGAGGGTGATACACTACACAGAGATTGTGAAGATCACAGGTCTGATGTTAGGTAGGCAATCCATAAACATTATGCTTCTGCCATGTTTCAGGCACTGAGTTCCAAGCACCGAGGATGTCAAAATAGGCAAAAGACAACCCTAACTCTCAAAGAGCATGCAGTCTGATTATAAGTTCTCGAGTCTTGAGTTATCTAATGGAAAATCAATTCAAAATGTCTTAACAGACAGCTGAGGATGTGGGACTATGACATGAAGGAGCAATAGGGTAGGCAGAAGGAGAATCAGAAAAAAACTGATATCATGAAAAGCAAAGGAGAGAGTATTCAGGAGGAGCTGGTAGTCTCCAGTAGTGCATCCTGAAGAGAGGGGAGGAATAAGGAAGACTGAGAACAGGTTACCAGGTTTGTCAGTGAAGTAATTATTGGTAATTTTGGGAAAAAGAATCTTCAGCTTAGTTGTAATGTCCGGGCTAGCTTTCTGGAGGACTATTGGACTGGTCTTGGTCTTAACAGGATAGTCACCATGAGGATGGACAGGAATAGAGTCTAAAGTCTTTATTCTTACAGTCTGTCTACTTCACAGTCTGTGTTTGTCACAGTCTGACCCAGTCCTTGATCTTAGCGGAGGAGTGCAGGAGGCAGGAGAGCCACCAGGTGGAGGGTCAAAGATGGAGTGTCTCTTTTCCAGTCCTCTTAGCCCTTAAATACCTTACAATTACATCACTGCAGCATACCGATTATGTGTGAAGTAGAGAATCATTATATCACTATGCTAAATACTAAGTATATGTGAACTAGAGAACTATCATCTCATCAATTCTACTGAATTAACACTTTGTTGTAAATATCCTTGTTTCAAGTATCCTTCTCCAGAGTTCCGGCCCTTTACACTTTAGTGATGCGATTATGATACACAATCAAAGAATTGAGGAGTAAATGAACAAAGAGAAAATTGAGGCAAGAATATAATCAGTCAGCAAACATTTTTTAAGGGTTTGCTATTGGCTAGGCACCATGCTAAGTACTGGTGATATAATTACCAATAAATGATAGTCTACTCTTAAGGAGCTTTTAATCTCATAGAAAAAAAAGATGAAAAGGAAAGAAAGCTGAAAAGAGGAGTGGAAAAGAACGTGTATCACTGAGGGAATGATGGAGACATTCAAAACTGTTCAATGTACCTCAGCTGGTGAAAAATGGACAGACAATTGTATGGGACCCTTTCTTTAAACAGAACTTTTGGTTCTTCTGCTCTCCACTCATGGGTTCTAACCCGTGGGGAGGAAGTTGCTGATAAGATGTGAGTACCAAGGGTGATTCCATCTTGCAGCAGAAGATTTCCTATTGGTGAGGTTGTTATTATTTTTATTGTTGTTGTTTGGTGGCGTGAAAGCATAAGGGGAAATCCAAAAGCAAAGTGGAAGTCATTTTTCTTGGGTGTTTGACTGTTAAAGAGACGAGAAGCATAAGACAATATCTTGTGGGGATGGCAGTAGGTGGCGAATGCACCTCTAGTGCATGGAGATATTTCTGAATTGATTGATAAAGTTATTGCCTCAGATCAGCATCCCAGACAATGCTTCATTGAGCACCCTGCCTCGACCACATCAATAACACAAAGATACTCATTTCCTGATTGGATGTAATGGACATAAGCAATCATACTTCATCTTTATAAGAACTTGCTCCAGTGGAATACTAAATGCTTTCAATAACTATCTTTTTATAATGACAAACCATCACTGATTATATAAAATTAGCTTAGTATGGCAGCTTTGCTGGTGACCAAGACACAAACTGAGAAGAAACTCAGGACTTAATCTGAACGGCATGGATATCAGATTGTTGGTTCTGAACAGCGTCCTCCAACCTGTCCCTTAATTTCACACTAGAGCCTGAGGTGGGGGAACAGGGTCACTTTTAATAACTTGAAATAATATTTACGATAAGCCACTAGATGTAAAGCTAATATTGTTGTGTGACCTTGAAGACCATCTAAGCTTACATATTCTATATCCTCCTCATTTTATATACAAGGCAACTGAGGCCCAGAGTAATTAAGCAGCTTGCCAAAGGTGACTATAGATGTATGGGATGGAACATTAATTCCTTGAGAAATAAAATTGAATGTTACCCAGGAGGGTGTGTTACACATTAGATAAAAATATATGTGAGTGAATATTTCTGCCTTCAAGGAGCATGCATTGCATTGTAGGATATGATCTATCTGGGGGTGAGACCAGAGAAGGGATTATGCATGGACCCTCAGGACAGTAGTCATAGTATCCTTTCTCTGGCTGATGGTGTTATTGATTAAGAAATGGCTCTCCCATTAAAAGAAAAGATCTGGGGTCCTAAGAATATAGACTTCGAATTAGAATTAGAAGAATCTAATTTCCTGAATCTCTCCCCCATATTTTATAGACTTGAAAGCTGAGCCTACAAATCCTAAAGACCTAAAGTGTTGGTTGGGGAACCTTAGATTCTACAGTGTTCAATGGTGCTTTTAGGGATGTCCAATAATGAGCTCCCTCAAGAGTCGAGAGATATCCCCATCATTGGGGCTTTTTTGACTGAGGCTGGATGCCCATAAGAACATTGACCACAAAACTATTTCTCCAATGCAGTGAATAAGTTCTCAAATATGTGTGTGTAGGGTGAGGGTGGGAGGGCAGGCCCTTTACAGGTCATTGTCATGTAAATATAAACCGTCATCATCCTCATCATGCATGGTCACCTTCTAAACCTTTTGGATTCATTTCCAACAATGGAGATTTTTAAACCTTGATAATTATAACAGAGACTACACTATATGTATTAATTTCTATTTAGTGAACCTCTAATAGTAAAGATTTAGACAATAAAAGGCCTTAATTTTTTTTTTTTTTTCTTGAAGCTGGATTGCCAAGGAACTGTGGATTTTTTGGATTCTGCTAATGCTTAGTTATATCACATTTGAGGTGACAGCCACAGTGACCTGTTCAGTGAAGAGAGATCCTATCAGGGCACCTGCTGAGAGAAAGCATTTCATGCAGCTCATTTTCTCTAGCTTCATTGTCAAAGATCATACCAAGATAACAAAAGTATGGCTAAGGACTATCAATTCAAAGCATCAATTTAAAATTCAGGATTTTCTAGTACAATCTGTCCCAACTGATTTGCTGCTAAATTCTGACAGACTCCAGATCAACTTCTGAAAGTTTAAAAATGGAAACACAACAATGGTTGTTTTCATTGGCTCATCGCTCTCTGGTATCTTTTTATGGAGCCCCCTTTAAAGGCAGTTACTTGAACCAGTTGACCTTCAGTAGAGTGTGGGATTATAAAGAATGTCAAATATTAGCCTAAGGTTAATAGAAGCTGAGCTCTTTTATGGGTGCCTTCATGGAAATGTCCAAATAATCGCAACCATGTTTAATCAAATGATTTTAGAACTTCTAGATCAAAAGAACTACTTCCTCACTTAATAGTGCAATCAAATTGCCTCAGACTGACAAAGAGCCTCAGAGACCATTCAGTCCAGTCTGTGCCCAAATTAGAAACTCACATGGGGCCATTCCCGACAAGGGGAAATCCAGCCTCAATCAAAAGAGTCTCAGTGTTGGGGTATCTCCCAGTTCTAGAGGCAGCTCATTACTGGACATCCCTAAAAGCACCATTGAATACCAGAGGGTCCAGAGTTCCTCAACAAGGGAACCCTGATTCTTCCCCTCTCTCCTCCAACCAAGGGGTGAACTACACACCAAAAAATAGGCCAGGAGCTCCCTTATGATTATATAAGTAGTTTAATAATCAAATGGGTTAGTTACATAGGGGCTATCTGGGGCAGTTAGTGTATCGCTGATGCAGTGGATCTCTGTTTCCTGCTATGCAGCCAGATTATTCAATGGATCCCTGAAAAGGCCTCCCCAAAGTTCCATGGTAATTATACAAATCAGAAAAAGGGAGGAGGACCTAAGAAACATCACTGCATACATTAGTGCAGTTTGGGCTGGAATTTTGATTTACTGGATGAAAGGCCAGTGCAGGAGCTGAGATGTTCAGGCACTCAAGGCCATGTGCTGGTCACTTTGATTAAGTTCCTAGATACATGCAAATATATTTTTTTTCCTTCTTGCTGTCTTTGTAATGACTTTTGCCTCAGAGGGACCCCGTATTCTACTCCTGAAGTCCTTGTCATGCCTTTTGCCAATGAGAATCCCACAAGATTCCCTTTCTCTCGATGATTTGTGAGACTCTGCCTCCAATTCAACAGGTCACGATAGAAGCAGCAGAATAGTCACCAGTTACATTCTGAAAGATGATGTGCTTGTCACCATTGCCCATGGGTCTCCCTAAATCCACCCCGGTCAGTCCACCCTTGGAACTTTCCCTTGTGCTTTGGGTCTCAATACTGTGCTCAGCCTCTCAAGGTTTTTATTAGCTATCACTCCCTATATGATTGGACCATCTCTTGGAGTGGCCATGCATTTTTCTACCGATATTCTCTACAGTATTTCTTGGGAAGCATCCTTCATTTACAAAGTGTCAGAGCTTGCTCCCACCCACTCTGTGCCTCCATTGTCCTTGGGTTAGCCTTAACTTCCGTTCTTTGGAGACGGTGATATTCTACTGAAAATAATTGCAGAAAAATTATGCCTGTCAGCTTGTTAAAATTGAAGCTAATATTTTAATAATATTGTTACATTCAAAATCCCAGGAGGGTCCTTATCCTAGTGACTGAAAGTCTGACCCCTTCCTTCATTAGAAGGGTAAGGATGCAAACTATTTTCCTTCCATCCCTCCCCTGGAGCGTCAAGATAGAATCAGCCTTATGTTCCTGAAGTCTTCTGGAGGAGATGACCTTGAAAAAGGGACGCAGAAGAGGGATTACTTATTTCCCCTTTTGCCCTTCCTTCCTTTCGAGCCAAATGGAAATCTTTATATTATGTTATTACCATCTTTGATTCTTCCCTCTCCATTTCCCCTCTTCGATTCAATCAGTCGTCACATCTGTTGATTCTGCCTCCCAAATTATTCTCACAAAATTTTCCTCTTTTGTCCTCTCTAATACTTTACTTCAGATGCCCATCATTTCATGTCGACTATTGTAATATATTTCTAACTGGCCCTTCTTTCTCTGATTTTTCTTTCTCTGATATGTTCTTCATTCTGATGGCAGATTAATCATTCCAGTGAACAAGTTTGAATGGCACTCTCCTCCTCAAAAATCGTCTCTCGCTCCTTGTTGCCTAAGGAATAAATTTCTCCTCAGTCTTGGCCTTAAGGTCCTTTACAATCTGCCTAACTCTACCATTCCAGCTTTGTTTTCCCCTCCTTTCTTTCATCATCTTTAAATTCTTGCCAAACCAGACCACTAACTGTTCTGCCCTATTTACTTGCATTGCCCACTTATTACACATTTTCCACAGGCTGTGTCTGAATAGAATGGAGGTATGAATGAAGAAAAAACTATTTATTGAACCCTTACCATTTGCAGTTGTTGTCTAGTCATATCTGACTCTTTGTGACTCTGGGTGCCATACTGTTCATGGGATTGTCTTGGCAAAGATAAGAAAGTAGTTTCCCATTTCCTTCTGCAAAGCAAACAGAAGTTAAGGGGCCTGCCCAGGGTGGCACAGCTAGCCAGAGGCCATTTTTGAATTCATGTCTTCTGACTTCAGGCTGACAGCATTCTCACCCTCCCCAACCCTCTCTCCTCTCTGTGTCACTTTGTCCTTCCCTTTGCCCGTCCCCTTTTCTGCCTCTCCCTCCATTTCTTTTCCTCCCTCTCTCTCTCTCCCTCCCTTCTCCCGCTTCTGTCTCTCTGTCTCTGTGTCTATCTGATTCTGTCTTTGTCTTTGTGTGTGTCTCCTCTGTTTCTCTGTCTGTCTCTGTCTCTGTCTCTCTCTGTCTCTGTCTTTCTCTCAGGGTCTCAGTGGATCTTGGGCTCCCATTGCAGCTCAGTTCTTTGGTAAAATCATTAAATTTCTTTTGATGTGCGTTTCTTCAGGGTAACAGGAAGATTGAAATAGCTGACCTCTGTCACCCTCTCATCTCTAATCCTCCGATCATCACATTTCTCATTTTCTTTTTCTATCTAAAGCATGTATATAGTTAGAGCTAGAAAGGACTCAGAGGTCACTGCAAGCAATGAGATGCCACTTAATTTCCCAGGGATAATGCGTAGCAAAGGCAGAATTTGAACCCATCTCCTGTGTCCTTCCCAGTAATCACATGACTGGGCTTCCTTGGCCTTGGGCATCTTGGGACCCATTCCTGTTTTAGCCACTTTCTCACTCTGGGGTTCCGAATGTGGCCCTGACTTTTCCTCAGTGTCTCCTCAATAAGAAAGTTAGGAGCACAGGACAAAGGTGGAACTTAGAGGAGAGAAGAAATGTGACAGTATCAATGTCAGCCATTACTCTTATTGGCTATTCCTTTGTTTGCCAACTTGACTGGCCTGAATGGCACCAAAGAACTCTGCCAGGGCTGATCAAGAACCTTTCCTCATGGTTTACTTTGTATGGGGACACATGAGGTGTTCGGGAAGGACCAGCTCCTCTGGAGGGAAGGCTGCTGAGGCCTGTTCCAGGCTACTCATCTACCCTTGGTGTCCACCTGTCACCCAGTTTTTACCTGTGACCCCAAGAAGCTGGAACATGCACAGGTTTTAAATCCATCTGTGAGTTGGGAGCATGGGTGTAGACTTCTCCCAGCAGAATGGGCAGAGGAGAATGACTTGTTCCAACAGCTCTGAAGGAGCATTTGGAGCTTGGTCAGACATCAAAGAAGCCAGGGTTGTCCGGGGCAGCCAGGGCCGACCCCAGTTGTCCTTCACTTTTTTCTTGCTGCTGAACTTTGAGGATTCTGAAAGAGAAAGTGAGGTTGTAATTTGCCCAATTCTTGGGCAAGTCAAGGCCTGTGTGGGTCATGGTCTTTGAAAAGGAAGACTGATCATCCATACATTCACTGCTCTGAAGATGCCTGCCTTCCCAATAGGGGAATTCAGCTCCCCAGTGCTACTTTCCACTCCCAACCTTGGATCTCCAAAAAGAAATACACCTTTAATTCCAGTCTGGGTCTCCCCACCTCACCCATGAAAATATAGAAAAGGAAAGGACTTGATATATCCTTTTTTAATACCTATTTTGTGTTATATTTGTGGTATAGGAAAAAGGATGCCGAACACTAAGAATTGTAGAACGAATGGACCCAAATCCAGAAGCTGATTATTACTCTGAGAAGAGTCCAAGCTTTTTGGGGGCCCCGTTTCTTTGCTGACTGCTAATTAGCCATTCTCCATCTCAGCTTGGCTGAGGCCCCTCTGCACAAACACCAGGATAAGGCTTTGCTTTCCCCTGGCTTCATGTTCTCTCTGATAGGGACTCTTTCCTTCATGCCGGCAGCCTCTACTTTCTGATACTCACAAGATCAGATCTAGAGAAGGAAAAAAAAAACCAAACTTCCAAAAGGTACAAAGCTCCAGACTCCCCTCGAGAATCTCCATCCCTTATTATGCTGAGTTAGGGAAGGTCTCTGACTTCCTCCTTCAATTTTAGACTTCAAGAAATTCACCCATGAGAAGCTGCTTTGACTCTCATCCCTGAGGCATCCTTGATAATTCCTTTTTTCCAGCTCATTAACCAATAAGAGTGAGGGTGTGGGGGAGGGAAACTCAACCATGTAATGAGTCATACTTTGGTGGAATCAGGCAGAATATCTCAGTATGCTTATTTTTTTTAACCTGATCCCCCAGAAACAGGCAGAAAATATAGGTCCATGCTCCTTTTTTAAGAGGAGAAAATCTCTGGGATTCATCAGAATGACCCTTTAGTGAGGGGGTCACGAGGGGCTGCTACACTTGTTCCACATCTTCCCCCATAAATACATTTACAAAATCATGAAAAAATTCAATTTAATACTTATTTTTAAAATTTTATTTTCTGGATGCTAGATGTGAAGATTAAGGGGGAAAATCTTTATTCTTAAGGAGGTGCAATCCTTAAAGAGACATTAAATGGCCAAGTGACTGGTGCAGAGCAGATTGTCACAGAGGATTGAAGAGATGGTAAAAAAAAAAATGCCTTAGAAAATGGCAGGCAAGGGAGATTGGTTTCAGATGGGGGCAGGGTTCGAGCTATTTCTCCCCACCAGAATCCTAGCACTTAGGATGGTGTCCTGGATTCAGTAGCGGTCCTTCAAAGGTTCACTGAATGGCTCTGATTGCATCATCACTGAGTCTTGGCCCTCCAAAGCTGGGCTCACCAGTTTTATCACTGATTCTGTGAGAGGTACAAGGCCAAATCTGTCTCCATGTTTTCAGAACTCTAGTCCTTTTTTTGTTTGTTTTCCATGCTTTGTGTATTTGGGCATGGACATTTGAGGCCATGCATTTCACTGCTAGCTATTTTCTCCTGTGAACTTTCAAAGATCTATACTGCTGGTCTCTATTTCTATTGAATTAGTGGCTTCTGACCTATAGAAGTACTTTCTAAGTGAACATTTTCTTTGGCAAACAACACATCAACCATTCTGGAAAAGTTAAAGTCACCGGTCAGACTAAACTGTTCAAACAGCTGAGAGGCAGAGAGAGAAAGAGAGAGAAAGAGAGAGAGAGAGAGAGAAAGAAAGAGAGAGGGGGAGGAGGCAGAGACAGAGAGACAGAGAGAAACAGACTCACAGAGAAATAGAGACAGAGACAGATAGACACACAGAAACAGACTCACAGAGAAATAGAGACAGAGAGAGAAAGAGAGAAACAGAGACAGAGAAAGAAAGAGAGAGAGAGAGTGAGAGAGAGAGAGAGAAAGGGAGGGAGGGAGAAAAAGAAAAAGAGGAAATTCTATTTATATGGAATTTCAGTCCAAACATAGATGAACATGCATATAGATACATCTATGTATACATGTGTGTAAAGATATAAAAATAATACATGTGTCTATGTCCATTTATAGACATACACACATATGAAAGCATTTTTAACTTCTTGGATTTATTTCAAGGTATTATAACTTCAACTTGTAAAGTATCTAACATCATTTCTTAGTCATGGCATATTCAGAGGTAGAATGATTTAAAATAAAGTAAATGCATCACTAACAGGACACATTGTGCATTGAGAAACTGTCAAATACAGATGCATAGTAGCTCTCTTTAAACGACTTTCATCTTTTACCCCCCACTGTCTAAAATCTGCTACTGTCTTTAAAACCTCTCCCTCCCATTTCCTCACTACTGCTTTCTCTAAAAATGTGCTGAAGGATGGCAACATCCAACAGAGATCACCCAGTTTTCATTTCCTCTTCCTCCACTCAATTACAGCAATGCCTTGGTTCCCCAATCTCGTTAAAATAATAAAATTACCTCCAGTTCAAATTCTTATTGCATGGTATCTGAACCCATCACCAAATGGGGAAACCATTCTTGCTAATGGACTCTCCTCTCCCCAGTGCAGATAATGGCCCCCTGTGGACCGAAAGAGTTAATATCATTTGGTCCCAAGGATGAAGCTAGACATTAGAGAGAATCGGGTTCCTTGTGGAGTTCCTGAATGGACCATTCCCTACCTTCCTCACCCACCCACTCCCACATTTTCGAATGGTGCTGACTTTATCTCAAGCTTTATTTCAGTTTCTTAGAAGCACTAAACATATATATATAGAACTGTCAACAGGAAAGGCCATTTTGATGTTTTGTTTTTGTTTTTGGACTTTTGAGCAGTTTGTTGAGTTGCTTCATTAATCTCTCCATCTCTGCCTCTCCTCCATCTGGAGTCAAATGGGGATGGAGGTGGAATTGCTCAGATGTTGAATGCGCAAGCATACCCTGCAAATCTAACACAAAAATTGCAGAGGGAAGCACTTCTGTGACAATCACAAATTGATAATGCTGCAAAAAACAACCCCTATTATTTCCATTTATGATACTGAAGGGTGCATTGGAAGCTTGATTTTGGATGTATTTATTGAGTTCAATTCTTAAACATGATCAAGGAAGTATGCAGTGGTTCACATTGAAAACATTTAGAATTTAAACCTTTTACATGATCATTCTTCAATTATGACTATTCCTGATTTGTCACCGATGAAATGAAATACTCCATCAAATCATCTCAGAACGAAACTCCAGAATCATAACATTTGAGAAGCCCACCTCCCCACACTGCTACAGTGCTGGTTCTTTTTTATGTTTTGTCTACTCTTATCACTAGGTGGTGTTGATGAGCAAGGTTGGTTAACCTATGGTCATCTAGCTAGAAAGTCTGTCTGAACATATCTTGGCCATAGCTCCCTCCTTCCTTCCTGTGGATGGAGTGTCCCAACCACTTGTGAAGGGGAAAAAAAAGCTGATATATCATTGGACTC
Source organism: Sarcophilus harrisii (assembly GCF_902635505.1). NCBI lineage: Eukaryota > Metazoa > Chordata > Mammalia > Dasyuromorphia > Dasyuridae > Sarcophilus > Sarcophilus harrisii. Next base: position 3,457,306 of record NC_045429.1, read on the forward strand.
ATCAATGAAAATTTGAAAACATGATTTCAAACTAGAGAAAGATGGGAAAAAGATGAATACCATAGCATTCTCAGAACAGAAAAGAAGTTAAACCTGTCAATGACAGAGCAGTAAATGTCCTCCTACTCTTCACATGATTTCTAGGAGTACAGGAGATAATATTACTTTTTTTCTTCCTGGTTAGCTTATATATGGAGAATCATATTCAGGACTTGGTGGAACAGTTTATGTTGAAGAAAGTCTACAATAGGAAGACCAGACTGATGAAGAACCTTGAATACAACCCAGGAATTGAGAGAAGGAAGTCTTGAGAAGAGAAGACTCAGAGAAACATAACTACAACAATAACAACAAAAGTATTTAGAGAGTGACCATAGAGGAGCATTTCTGTATTGTTTTGTCCCTAGTTAAAACCAGGAGCCATGGGGGGGGCATTGCTAAGAATCAAATTTTTGTGGGTTTGATATTGGGGGAAATCTTCCTAACAATTAGAAATGCTCAATAGAGTAACATTCCACCTCAGGAAGTACTTAGTGAGTCTCTGATCTTTGGAAATCTCCAAGCAAACCTGGATTATCTAATTTGTTCATTCATTTCTATGAAGGACTGGGTGGAATCTGAGAGAAGGTTCTCTCTTTTGAGATACATATATATATATCTATTGACGAAGATGGCAACTCAAGTCCTGGGTTCCAAACGTGATTTAGTTACCTATTCTCTTTGTGTTCTGGGAATGAGGAATTGACCTCATACATCTGAGTTTCTTCATCTGTAAAATGATGAAGTTGAATTAGATCTATGCTTTGCAGTATTCAGGCTATTAGCATATGTGCTTCATTAAATTATTCTAGACCCCAAATTTGAGGTGATAGAACAAAAATAAAGATCTATTTCTCTATCCCACTTTGCCTCTTTTTCTTTTCAGGTAGCTTAGTACAGTGCATTCACTGTAAACTCCATAAGCATTGTTGCATGGAGAAACCAGTACAATTTCTTACCCATTCTCTACAGAACCCTTACAAGTCTTCAAAATAAAAAGAGACAAATAGGGAAAGACAGACAAGAATAGAGGCAGAGACAGAAAAAGACAGAGAAGCAGAGTCAGAAATAAAGACAGAGACAAACAGTGACAGACAGATACACATACACACACACACAGACAGAGATGGGGACAGAGACAGAGCTAGAGAAAGACAGAGACAGGAAAAAAATTCAGCTTTGTTTTGTTTTATTCATTAACCTGCTAAGGAAAATAATTTTTAACAGTACCTAAAATTGTCATATATGTATACATATATATATATATGTATAGTCACACATTTAAAAATACACATATGCATATATTCCAATTCAACTATGAAAAGGTCACTTGACAAACATCACAATTTGTCATTAATCTTTAATCTTTTCAGTTTCCCTAGAAGACAAGGCTGGGAAGCACACCACCAGGGGAAAAAGAAACCCATTCTTATGTCCCATAAAGTGTCATTCACTATTTCCTCACTATCAGTCAATGAGGAAGAGCTCTCTACCTCCTGAGCCCATTTCTGCTCATTTCTAAGGATCTCTCCTCACACTCTAACTTCTGCCCCTGGGACTAATCTTCCACTTGGCAGATCTTTCCAGGTCCCTTGTCTGACTTACTGTTGCATCTAAAAGCATGTATGGAGTTGTTTATTTTAGGAATCTCATAACAGGACATTTGTCAAACAGCTTTAAATGATTTTTCCCAACCTTACTGATAAATATAAATAAATCTTTGCAAATTGCAAATGACGTCATGTTCTGATCAACTGTCTCTTTCTACTGTATGCAAAGCTGATCATTGTCCTAGGGTTTCATTTCTCTTGGCATAATTGGCTAAATCTCCAGGGTATCTTTGGCCCAGAATGCGCAGTGATTTCCACATCAAAATTTGGAGCCGAATTTCAACTGAAAATAAATCAATGCCAGGAAAATGCATAGACATTCAGGTTCCTTCAATTTCAGGGATCCAACAAATGTTTTAAATAAAGACTGGACTTGGACTGCTCTCCGGAAAGAGCTCGAGGTTCTGAATCTATATGGAGAAAGACCTCAGAAGCTGCTGCCCACATGTGGTTGATCCATGCCTGCTCGGTCATTCACTGTGAAAGTCTCCCAGCCCCCTTGTGTTTTCACTTCTGCTCTGATTTCTTTTCTCTGAATTCCCGGTCCCTTGGATTGTAGTCGGCTCAGCACTGGCAATAGCACTTCTCAGTATAATTCTGCCAGCTTATGATGTCGAAGACTGCTGATGAGAGGTGATCCAGTTGGACTGGAATAGACAGGATGGAATCTGCAGCACTGAAAGACGTGCCCAAGTGAAGTCAACAAGTTTTTAAGCACTCACTCTCTTTCTGGCACTGATGTAAGTACTCGCAATACAGTGGAAAGACAAAACCAATCCCTCTTTGAAGGAGATTACAATCAAATGGGCCACAACTGGAGGCTAGACCCCCATTCCTCTGACCTGGACTAGTGAAGTTGCTCAGGATGGGCAGGCCTACCCAAAGTCTCTTTCCACTTCAACGCATCCTCTGTCCAACAACTAAAGGGATTTTCCTAGAGCTTGTGTCTGACCATGTTACTCAAACGCCTGCAGCATTTTGCCTTCAGGAGCAATCTGTTTGGCATTCAGGACCCTTCTTCTCTATCTTTCCTGTCTTCTTACATCCTGTTCCCCAATATGCATTCTTTGATCCAGTAACACTTGCCTCCTGGCTGTTCCATGATCAGGACCTGATCTCCCCCAGCTCTGAGAATTGCCTCAGTTGTCTTTCCTATCTGAAAAGCTCTTTCTCTTCATGTCCAACTCTGGGCTTGCCTGCTCTCCAAGTCCCACCCAAAATCCCATCTTCTAGAGGAAACCTTTCTCGATATTTCTGTTCTTCCCTCTGCTAATTAGTTCTTATTTATTCTACATATAAGTGACTTTGTACATACTTATTCGCATGTTATCTTTCTTGTTAGATGGTGAGCTCCTTGAGAGCAGACACCGACTCAGTCCTCTTTGTGTACCTCCTACAAAACAGACACAAGAAATACTATTGACTGGTTAAATGGGGAAGCCCTATGGAACCTATATTGTATGAATAAGATATATTCAGAATGGGAGTGGTCTCAGAGGGAAAATTCTAGTATTAAAGCAGAGTAAAATTTCTTATAGAAGTTGGGATTTGTAGCTGATACTTTAAAGAAACCATGAAAAAAGATAAAGGAGGAAAAATTCTACATAGGGGAAACAGGCACTAATAATGCACAGATTGGAAAGATAGAATGACTTGTGTGAGAAACAGCAAAGATGCCAGGATCATCAGGGGCAGCATGATGGCAAAATAGAGCACTGGGCCTGTGTCGAGTATCAGTGACTTACCAGCTGTAGGATCCTGGGCTAGTCAGTGAATTTCTGTTTGAATCAGTTTGTTCCTCTGCAAAGTGGTGATAAGATACTCCCTGCCAAACAGACATATGGGAGAAATGTTATGAAGGTAAAATCAATAAGGTTGGGCAATGGTTTAGCATTCAGGGAAGACAAAAGATGGCAAAACTGGTGAAGTATCAAGGCAATAGTCCAGTGAGAAAGAGAAAGCAATAATGATGCTCATCAGTGATCATGAACATCATTAACAAGATAAATATAAGATTTTCATTTCAGGTCATAGAATAAACAACAGCTATGGGACAGTCATGTTGATGAACATTAACAAAAAGAGCATCAAATATCCTAAAAAATATTGTCTTAGTGTGAATTTTAAAAAGTTTCTATATTAGCCAGTATAATGTCATCTCTTTGAAGGCTGAGAAAGTTTTGTTTTGGACCTTGGATCCCCAATTTGTTATACGTTCATAAGTGAGTCAAGAACCAGTGATTTTGTTTCTATAGATACCATTGTCTACGTTTCCAAGTGTAACTTAACTCTCTGGTATGGGATGAGGGAAGTGATTAAAATTCAGACAAGTTAATAAACCTTTCCATGAGATCAGAAGTCATATTGTCAGAGATGGGTATTGATCTCAAGCCTCCCTGATATGATATCTCTTTTCCCCAAGCAAGGTTTTGAAGGTTGGAACCAAAGCAGGGGCATTCTCATGTATGCTTAAGGCCTGCCAACCAGACATATGTGCTCTAGTGGATTATGCTCTAAAGGGCATCTTTGCTGTGAACTCTTCTAAGGAAAGTCTAAAAGGATTTTTCACATTTCATTTTGAAGACGAGGAAATAGAATAAAATATATTCTACTTGTAATTTTTTAAGAGGGAAAAGTAATTGTTGCTTTAAATACTGCTTTTCCTCCTGAAGTATTCTGGGTGTGTGAAGATTCAAAATTGATCATAATTAAGAATACACTGGAGCAGCTTCAGTGATGAATCGTTAGTAATTGTCACCGATGGTCAATATTCCTCTTTCTTCCTTTTTTTTCTCCTTAAGATGCACAATGTGCTGTAACAAATTCAATAGCCATCTTCAACTCACAAACAGGTGGGTTAAGTGGTACCCAAAAGGAACTTCACTTAAGCAAGAGCAAGGAAATTGAACGAGACCATTGCTAGTCAATCAACCAGTCAATCAATCCACAAAGTTCGATTAATCGATTAATCAATTGGCATGTACCAGACAATGGGTTAGGGATCTAAGAGAGAAATGGAATCATCTTTGTTCTCTTAGGGGGGAAGAACATAAAGGATTTTCCAAAAGCCTTAGGACAATTAAGTTTTATTAAAGCAGAAACCTGCATCAAGATTAACGACACCATTTGTAAACAGAAGAAGTAAATGCAAAATAATATGAGATATTCCAATAGATTATATCAGAAAAGAAGTCTCCCGAGTTTAGCTTGAAGCGAGCAGCTAGGGAGGAGAGTGGAGAAAGACCAGGAGTCAGGAGTCAGAGGAACTTGAGTTCTAAGGAACATTATGTGTCTCTGAAGAAGTTAGCTTCCTTATATATAAAATGAGCAAAATAATAGTATATGATACCTGATACTGGTGACAATGATGAGCCTAACTACTCAGTGACGAGAAGGCAGTACATTGCAAGCCTCACGATTTTAGCAAAGACTGAATTAAGAACACTAAGTTGATTTTTCTTCATCTGGGCTTTGCCAGACTGCAGCTTATACTGTCTTATTTCACCATGGAAAAGACACAGGAGTGATGATTTGGGGATGTTCTGAATCCATTTCCTTGGTATCATCATCATCAATTTAAACAGACCCATAAGGTTTCCAAAATATCTCCCATTCATTAACATGGATAATCCCTCAGCATCTGTGTAAAATAATGTTCATTTTATAAATGAAGGAACTGAACCTTAACAGTGCTGATGGGAGTTGCCCAAGATCAATTTCACTATATTGCTTAAGTGGAATTCAGAGTCTGGTTCTCCTGAGTATATGTTTGGCCTTGTATCCTTTTGTTGTCCAGGCTTTCCTATTCACCATAAAGCTGAACCCCTCTCCTCCCTCCCTCCCTCCCTGCCATTCTATGTCTGCCCTCCCTCCCCTTATGTCTTTGGTTCTTCCTCAGGAAATCAAAGTGCATGTTTCTTTTTCCTATGGCAGTTCTCTGTCTCATGTGGCACCCAGCTCAGTGGCAGGAAGTCTGAAGCTGCCACACTCTGATAGGTATAAGCTAGGTTTTAGGTGGTTCTGTATGTCCAGTCCTTATCTGATTCTTGAAATGATCCCTTTATTTGCTCTCACCCAAAATAGGAACATGGATTCAATTACCAGCAAAAGTTGACATCTTTTCATCCCTCTAAATCTTCTATCTTGAAATCAAGGTCATCTTATTTCTTAGCTACTGACTTTGGATCATCCAAGTAGCTGGAAAAACAACACACACACACAGACACACAAATGTCAGACCTTTGTAGGTTTCCCATTTTCATATTTCATTGATAAACACAAAGTGGATATGGTTAAAAAAATGGAGCTTACATGGAAATCTACACCACATCTTGGGGTCACATTATTGCTTCTGTTCCTTCATTTTCAGTGAAATCATGAGGTAGTGATTTGGCTAGCATATCAGGCAGATTGAAGTGAGGCTGAGTTGTAGTTTAAAATTATTTCTGTATTTTTCTTGTTGTCCATTACCCTCTTAGATCATGAAGGAGTGAGCACATATCTAGGTGAATCCTTCTGAGCAAGCTCTAAAATGTTTCTTATATAAAGTACCTTGCAAACCTCAAAGTACTATCTGAGTGTTATTGACATTACCTTTAGTGACAGCATCAGACTGTCCCTGAAATCAGGGGCAACTTTTGAATTCTATTTCATTTTAATAGATCAGTATTTATCCTCTGCTAAGTGCTGTATAGTTCCTGTTTCATCTTCATAGTCATATGAATAGATTTTGTTTTTATCTACCCATTCTGCTGGAAGTCTTCATGTGCTCGGGATAGATACCTCCCTAAATCCCCTATGGGTCTGAGACCCTTTGCTTCTCCTTCACCTGGTTTATGCTGTTTGCTGAGAGAGATACCTCGGTGTGGTCACTGCTCAAACTACAGCTTCTTGGAGTCACAGGTGACAGTTAGATGACAATGGACACAACAGGTGAATGAGCAGCCATGAAAAGAGTTTGCAGCCCTCCCACCACAGATGCTAGAACTCCCTGAACACTTCATGTACCCCATATGGATTACAATATATCTATACCTCTATTTTTTCTCTCTAGCTAATTCTCAAGTAGGCAGTGATTGATTAATCATCTAGTTAGTGAAAGTTCCAGATTCCTCATTTAAACTTTCATCCTTTCCTGAAACCAACATGCTACATGGCCTCCAATCTTGGATACTCAAGGGAGAGTGTTACTTATAGAAGAGATTGGAACAAATAGATCATTTGTAGTTTAAAATTATTTCTGTATATTTCCTGTTGCCCATTACCATCCTAGATCATGAAGGAGTGAGCACATATCTAGGTGAATCCTTCTGAGCAAGCTCTAAAATGTTTCTTATATAAAATGCCTTGTAGACCTCAAAGTACTAGCCGAGTGTTATTACCATTACCTTTAGTGACAGCATCAGGCTGTTTTATGGTGAAATCAGGGACAACTTTGAATTCTATTTCATTTGAATAGATCAGTATTTATCCTGATGACTTTTAAACCATATCTTTAAATGGAGTCCCATATTCCATCTTTGGGGATGTTATGCTTTTTCAATCATGAGAAAGATTGATGTACCTTTAATGATGCATAAAATGAAGATATTGGATAATGGATTTAGCTAAAATCCTATGGAAGCTTGCAAACCATTTTGTTCGAAAACAACAATGTTCTAGCTGGATTGTGAATTATAGCAAATGAAATGTGCTAGAAAATGAGAGTGCAAGGAGATTGGTCTCTCCCTATTGGCTGAGAAAAAATTTCTTTTTTTAGTAAAAAAACAATGATCTATTTAGAAACTTAGGAATTTTTTTTTCTCTTTTAGAAACTCTTCCTTTATCATTGTTATCTCTGTGGAGGATGCAAACAATCATTTTGTCCTTAATCAATTTAAATGTAATTAGTCAGTAAAACTAGTAAGTAATGGTGCCATTACTCCAAACAAGTGACTAAATTTCCCTTTTGTTTGTGGTTAGTTTTTAATAGAACTTAAAACTTAGTCATCAGATCAAGATCTTCCCCTTTAAAAGTGAGTCCAGATCTTGATTCAAAATTTCTCTTGATGGTATATTGTATAAATGTTGTTTAAAAGTAACTGATGATAATATGTAGCATTGATCTAGAACTTGATAAATATTATCTTCTTTGATCCTCAGAACAATTTTGAGAGGTGCATGCTATGATTCCTGTTTTGGAGGCCAGGAAACTGATACGAATAAGTATCTAAGGCTGGACTCAAGATCAAGTCTTTGTAATTCCAGAACAAACCCTCCATCCACTTATCACCTGACTGTCAGTGCTCTTTCAACAAAGAGAAGAAAATGCAAGCTATTTAAAGGCCAGAAATATCATTTTTTGACTTCCACCCTCATTATCTGACCCAAAGTAAGTATTCAGTAAATAAAGAAATGGTAGGTATTATCTGATTGGTGAGTTAATAAGATCATGGAGCTGGAAGAACCCTCAACACTTCAAATTCAGGGGTTCTTAATGCATGTATGTGTGCATATGTGTGTGACGGCTTGCTTTGGTGAAACCAAAGGACCCTTTGCTAGAATAGTGTTTTTAAATATTTGAAGAATATTACATTACAATTACATTACAGTTTTATGATAGGTGGAAATACATAGTTATCTTTTTTCCCATCCAAGTTCAAAGAGCTCCTGAAATCTATTCCTTGAACCCATGTGCTAGACTGAAGCATTCTAAACTCTAGAAAACATCGCCATAGACATTGGGCCAAAATTTCACATCTCTTAGTCATTATTTCATCAAACTGTGCTCATGATTCATTCATTTTTGATCCAAAAAGAATTTTGTAGCTTCCTATGTTATGCAAGGGACAGTTAGACAGGGGCTGTTAAGACAAAGAGGAAACAACCATTGCCCTCATGGGGCTTACATTCTACTGTAGCTAAACAATATACCTACAGGTAGTAAGTACTATTTCTATGCACAAATGAAAGGCAAAATTCATTTTGACAGGAGCATTTGTTCTTGGGGAGGAGACTGAAAAGTAACTCCCAATGATAGGAATAGCTGGAATCTCTATGGATATTTTTTTGGTCGAATTCAAGGATGCTCTGATTTTCCTGGCTAAACAGCATTATGGTTTTGAGAGCCATGTTTTCTTTCCTTTCTTCAAAATTTGTTCACACCTTTGCAAATGATTATTGGACAGTTTGGTGTGTGACTAAAACATGAGCTAAAAACATACTCACACACACCTTGATTAGATAAGTTAATGTCTCATCAGTGATTTTCACACCTCCAAAAACTGGCTCCATCCCACACAATTTTTTTGGATGGAAAGATTTACAGGTGATGAGACAAATTCCACAGTTTGGTTTTGTTTCTGACTGAATGGAAGTTTAGTTGCTAAGTGGGGAGGGGAATGAGAAAATTAGGATGGCATGGTAGGAAGAGCATAAGACAGTGTTAGAAGGAGTTGAGTTCAAATGCTGTTTCATACTTTTATTAACTTTCTGACCCTGTACAATTAACTTAATCTCTTTGTGCCTCAATTATCTGCAAAATGAGAATGGGAAGGACTTTACCCTTCAAATACTTTCTATCTCTCTCTCTCTCTCTCTCTATTATATATATATATATATATATATATATATATATATATACTCAACATATGAATTAATTTTTGAAAGAAAGAGGAAAAAGATAAATGTCATCTAGCCCAAGATATTTTTAATTGACATATTCAAAAATAGAAGTCACATTATTCTTAGTATTCAAGGTAGAAATTAACTAATATACCAGTAGAGCTAAAATATCACCTATATGGTAATATCTTTCAAAGTATGGATTATCATTCATCCCTGCCTTCTTAAGTTACATGAATGACAATGACCATGTGGATCAATCTCCTACTATTTCTATGATACTTTTAGATTTACAAAGTGCTTTCCAAATATTATCTCATTTTTCCTTACAACAACCTTGGGAGGTGGGTACCATCACTAGAAAGTAAGACAGACAAGAGTCATCTAGACAGTAAGTGTCTACATTCAAATCTGAACTCAGGTTTTTCTGATTCTATGCCTGGTGCTCTGTGTATTGGGTCATTCAGTGGTCAGATATACCCTATCACCATTTTCATTTTAACTGCTGAAGTAGATTCCCCCGAGATGACTTCCAGCCCTAAAGTCATGATTTTAGAGCTTTCTGGAGTCAGTGTTAGGCATCTGGGATGATGCTCAGTAATCATGTGAGGCAAGTCAGTGAAGCAACTTAGGCCTCAGTTTACTCTTCTATAAAATGAGGGAGTTGAATGAGATGGCCTTTCTATTTATGATTCCATGATCCTATGGAATTCTTGAACATATTCTCCTATAAAGTTTCAAGAGAGTATCTATTTGATGCATTCTGGGCCATTCCTGCCAAGATTTTTGGATATTTTATTGTTACTGACATAGCAGTTGTCTCTTCCTCCACCACCCTTAGCTCTTCCTTCATACAGAGCTCAATACGGAGCTATTTCTGCCCGTACACTGAAGTGATGTCCTTCATGGTTTTTTTCATCCAGATATTTCATCATTAGTCTTTAGTTTTAGCTAAAATTAAAAAGTTTTGGCCCACTTTTCCTAGCATGGTTTTCTTTGTTGCCATCTCAATACTAATTTCTCGTTCTGGCATCCTGAGATTCTGCGATTCAGGATTTCCAGACCTTCTGGGATTGGGTGCCATCTCACTATTGTAACGCCAGTAGTTTTTTAATTTGCTTTAATCGAAAGGATTCATTGCTTGCCAATTATTATGGTGATATTAAGTATTGTTAATGAGTGCTAACCTTTTTATATTTGTGTAAAACTTTACCAGGTTGCCAAGCATTTTCACAGGTATTATCTCATTTTAGCTCACAAATGGTGTGTGAAAAAGGTGGGGCAAGACTTGCTCTAAGTTAGAAAGTTGGTTGGTTTGATGTAACAGCAACAAGAACAATAATCCATCATTTAGAAATTAAAGTTTCTAACCATTTTTTTCATCCGTGAGCCCATTTAATCTACAAAACAAGTATGTAAAATAGGGGCTATTATTATAATCTACGTTTATAGATAATGAAGCCATACCTGAGGAGGGTCAAGTGTCGTGCCCAAGGACATCCAAAAGTAAGTGTTCAAGTTAGGTTTGGAGCTCAGGGAGCTTTCAGATCCAGTCTTCAACTACCATTAGTCAAATTATTCCTATTGTTTCACTTAGATTTGTGCCAAGCAAGTTTACTCCAAGAACTAATATATTCATTCTCCCTTCTTTATTATTGTTATTTATTATCTAGCTACTTCAAAGTTGAAACATTTCTCTCCAATTTTTGTTTTCTAGACGTCTCATTTGTCATTGCCATTGTTGATGAGTTCCTTTGGAAGCCACTTACACAGCATTATCTATGATCTTGTCAATGAGAAAAAATGATGAGAAAACAATGAAATCATAACAAAATACGTGATATTCAAATAAAGCTCAAGGACATTGGTCATCAATTTCCTTTAGCTATAAAAAGTGTAATTTGTATTGGTAATGGTCAAGTTGAACAATTTCAATGATTTGGAAGTTTTAGGATGAAAGAGGAAATCAATAGATCAGTTTATTAACCCAAATTTGTTAAACACTATGTGTCAAATCCACAAGTGAAAGTCCCTCCCTCATGGGAGCAGACATGTACATAAATATATACAAGCTTAACAAAGTAGGGAAATTATTCTGGAGACTGTAAACTCAAATTGGAAAATGATATTAAAAAAAGTATAACTAAACTTCTTTTTGAAAGAAATTGGTGGTCTTGTTATTACAACTAGTGAAATAAATCTTCACCACTTTTTATTTTTATCATGAGGAAAAGAAGAATTAAGATTTGGTGTATAAATTATCATAATTCTTAAAACAACACTTAAAAAGAGATATCAAATATGATATGTGTGAAAAATGAACAAAAAAAGGAGTGATTTGTGTCCATGAGTGTGTGTACACAATACAAGAAGGACTTGTCATATGACTTGTAGGTATAAGATAATATTCTAGGCACTGTCGGTAAGTATAAAATGAATCATTGCCTACAGGGAGCTTAAATTTTAATAGTATTTTGGAGATATATTCACAAATAAATAAGGAAAGTCAAAGTATATTTTAAAGGAAAAAGTAATCAAATGAGAGATCAATATAACTTTGCTGTAATAGGGACAAATTTGCTTAGCTCTGAATTAATCTCAGTGACCTAAGGGGAATGATGCTGTTGGGATGTAGTCTAGATATGGAAAACAATATGGGCAAACACTCAGGGACAGGAGAGGATCCTTGGAATTCAGAAGACAACAAGTAATCCAGTTGGACTAAAGCAAAGCCATCTGAAAGACAGGACAGTGATGCCTAATGGACCCGGCATATGCAACCTGGAACCTGGATGTGGAAGGGCTTTAAATGCCCATTTCCCTAAAAAAGAAAGAAATTGGTGGTCTTGTTATTATAGCTAGTGAAATCTTCTTTCTCCCTATTGTGTCTTAGGGAGTCCAGGCCACACTATGTGGCAGAGCTCCATTTTTAGAAGAAGCGAAGAAGCATCCACATGAGAATTTCTTACATTAGTGAAACCATGGGACAAGTGGAAATACATACATATATATATATATATATATATACACACACACGTGCAAATGAACAAACATCCAATAATTTCTAGTATATTACAAATTATATATAAAATTATATACACACACACACACATATATATACTTACATATGTATAAATATATATACATATACATTTATATGTGTGCTTATATATACATGCACTTTTATCAATTCACATAAAATTAGGATAATTTCAACAAATTCAAGGAAGGCAAGGCTTGTGTTTGTTTGTTTGTTTGTTTTTGTAATCCCAGCACAGTGCCTGGCACATAATTAAACTCTTCTAAGTGACATGATTCTAGCCATATGTGAATATAAATCCAGTTTCAATTTTTTAATCTATCATGTCCACAAATGCATAGTTTATATGCATTTATTTACCTATCCATTACTATATAAAATCATTTCTGTATATTTACATACATGTACATACAGATGTGAATATATGGATGCATTTGCATATGTATGACTAAGCATATTTATTCCTTCCATTTCTACATACAAACCTCTCCTATAGATAGCTTTCCAGGTGCACACAAGAAATTGTCAGTGAGCTAGGATTTCTTTTAACTAGACTATAAATTACTTCCCAGTAGATGGCAGCACATCTTCAGACTTTTTAAAAGAAAATCTCCATCTCCAGAGAGGGAAAAATACCATCAGTTCTTCCCCAGAAAAGGAAGGACTCTGAAAGCCTCTCCACTCACCCCACCCCAGCCCCCAGAGCAGCAAACAAACCTTTTCAAAGAAAAAGGTGTGGTTACACCTTTATTATTCCATAAATATTGGATTATTCTTGATATTTGGATTACTGAATCTTAAAATTAATAGAATTCATTAAACCCCGCCCGAGATGCTCAAAAAGATGCTTCAAATGTAAGTCTCCGGTAAAGGAAAATTTAGTTTACAAGGTGAGAATTTTTCAACTCCCTCTGTTTTTAAAGCGGGCCTGAAGGGAATTAAAATTTTGCATCAAAGTAAAGGAGAGAGGAGAGATGTAAGTGACAGTCAGGCTATTAAAACAAAACAAACAACCTCTTAGCCGATGATTCCACCCAAGGTTCTCTGCAAGGCCAGAGGAAGAGGCTGGGATCATTCTTTGGATATTTCAGAAGGTTTTTTTGATTTTTCCCTTAATCATGTGGGTTGCCAAGCTGAATTATCTGAATGAATCAGATCATTAGGTACTATTGTGTCCAGTTTTAACTGCCTGGACTAAGGTCTAATGTCCCAAATGCTCTTCAAACTATAGATTTAGGAGGCACTTAGAATGAGAGATTCATTCTAGATCAGCTCCATGTTATTTTATAAACAGGGAGACAGACTCAGAAAGAGAGCCTGGAACAACTGTATATTCCAATACTGAAAGACACAGAGGAAAAAGACAGAGACACAGAGAGAAGAGAGACAGAGACAGAAACAAAGATAGTGACAGAGATAGAGACAGAGATATGGAGAAAGATAGTGACAGAAATAGCGACAGAGAGGGAGGGGAGGGTTTATTAGGCTCTTGCTATGCACTAGGCAGTGAGCTAAGCACCAGGACTATGGAAACAAGCAAGTCAGTCTCAAAAGGAGATCACATTAAAATAAGGAAGCCAGAACATGATTTCATCAGGCTGCCAAGAGGAGCTTGGCCCCAGTGGCACCTTAAGGCTCCTTCAAAGATAACTCATTCCCAGAATGATGGTATTGGTTGGTATGATTCATTATTCATTATTATAAATAAAGACCAATAGTTCTCTTGGTTAGGGGAATATTGGTAAATGTTGAACTTCATTATCTGAAGATAAAAAAAATGTACTTGCAATATTAAATTTAATCTGCATTATTCATATTTCCCCCATTTCTTTTTAAATCTAGACAATCCACAAAACAATAAATCAAGCTCTGATTTGGAGCATTTTCCATTTTCTTTGTGGATTTCTCACACTGAAGATTTAACAGCAAACTCTCCTCAGCTGGTTCAAGTTAACCCCAGCATAGTCCCAGTGGCAGTAGTATTCTCTTCATATTCACAATGGAAGAAATATTGGGGTAATCTGGCCTCTGTCTGGCTTCTGTCCTTCTCCCTGGCAGTGCGTGTGCTGGTAACGAGAATGAAGGTCTGAACTCCAGCTGAGCTGACCCAGGCTGCGGTACCCACTCAGTTCCTTAGCAGCTGTGTGCCCTTGGCCATGTCAAGCCTCATCTGTGAAACCCACCCCATGGGCTACCGATCCCTACTTATGCCCTTGATGTTAGTGTGCTGGGAGGCAAACCTATTTCACCTGTGGGATCTTACCTCTGGAGGGTTATTACTATTACTCCAGATAAATGGTAGAATCAGTTCTTGGGGAACCCACGGCTATACTGGAGGTAGATTTTCCTCTTCTGTTCTTGCTATTTTATGCTAGTGATCATTTCCATCTGATTCCAAAGATTTTTAAGCTGACTTTTGTAGAACAAGCCAAGACCCTCCCTGCACTTAACTCTCTGTGGGCCACCATTTTTACCTCTGAATCTTTTATTCTAGTTCTACTCAAAGATGACACTGCTGGGATTTCTTCATTGACTTTATTTTTCATCTGAATTATTTTGATTTCTCAAAACTATCAAATCAACCTATCTCTTTTATGTGATTCTTAAGATGCTCCTAAAGTGGCCGATGTAGAATCACAAAAGTGTATGTAGTTCTGAGAAGAAAAAAATTGTTTCCGTTTTTCCTTTGCATTTGATCTAGCTAATGTCTTCATTGACAGGATCGATTATCTGCCTGATCTGGTACCAGGTACAAAGGTAAAGCTCCACCTCTCCCATTTCTATGGGCTCTGGAGTTTATGAAGCCTTTGTCCCGCCATGAAATGGGCAGCGTTTGGTTCTTATTCATACCAAGAAGTCTTTGACAGAGAAATCCCGAGTCTCTTCTTTGGTTCTCTTCCAGGAAGGAAGCCTTGGGGACTTAGTCAGAGAATAGGGCTTTGTAGTTGCTTGTCTGGTTGTATTGGAGACTAGACTTAAAGGCACTGCTGAAATTCAGGGACCAGCTCAGTCACTTTCCCCTTATCTATATTGCTCTTCAGACTATCAGAGAAAGCAATTAAATGGACACGGTGCAATTTCTCATTCCTCTAGTTATTCTGATGGCTTGTTCCTCTGCCTTAGTATTGTTTCTGGTCAAGCTGAATAATCTATAATTAATTGTACAATTATCTCGTCCTTTTTTTTTTTTTTTTTTTTTTTTTAAAGCAAGACTCAGTATTGGTGCTTTTCGATGGTCAAGCACTTCTCAATTCAATGATGTGAATAAGGAGCATAGCAGGATGGGCCAGCTGAGCTTTTTTCTGAGGCATGGGCATTTAGAGGCACTAATAATCCCTTTACTCTTTTAGCAAGAAGAAACAACTGAGCTCAAAATGGAAAACCCCAAGAATAATTAGGTAAATTAGAAAATGACTTTGTCCCCACTTCTTTCTCCGTATATTAGGTGGATTCTTTCTCTTGCTCAGTAGAAGGCTGCTTTCACCCTCCCCCCCATGAATCTATTACCCTTCAAGAGTTTAAATAGGAAGGCCACTAGACCCAATGGCCACTCACTAAGTATGAGCTGACTGATTGTCAGCAAAGAGGAAGTGCACTAGTTCTACTAGTTATTCTTGGATCTGGAGACAAGAGCTATGAGAATTAGGCAGATATAAGTAGATACCGTACGTACTTCCGGAGATGGGCGAAAAATCAGCTGGGAGATCACTTGTTCCAGAATGGATCATTCCCCTCCACATATTCTTAAACATTCTTCCCCTAAATCCTGGGTATCACATTTCCCCATATACTATTTCAGATCTTCATTTAGGAAAGATTAGAAGAGAAAAAGGGGGGAGGTAATAGAATAGAGATGTCATAGAATATTACTACTACTACTATTGCTACTATTTCTTCTGCTGCTGCTACTATTAGTACTGCTACTACTACTATTGCTGCTACTATTATCACTGCCACCACTACTACTACTATTGCTGTTGTTGCTGCTGCTATTATTGTACTACTACTATTACTACTACTGCTATACCTATTTCAACTATTACTACTATTGTTGCTACTTCTGTTACTCCTGTTGCCACTATTGCCATTACTGTTACTATTACTGCAACTACTTAGAATCGATTGTATGACATGGGAGATACTGGCACAGGATCACCCAGCATCAAAGAAGATGCAAATCAGAATTGAATTAACCTAGAAGAAAAGTGATATGCACAAAGCTAGGTAAGCCATCTCAAATGTTCCTATGAACATTTGTGCCCAACCTGTGTCAGAACATTCCCAGCTCCTGTTGTTCTGATCAGCCATAGTCGGGAACACGCTAAATCGACTCTAACATAGTGATGTCATTTTGATCCTCTTTAAGAAGGAAGGACAACAACCAAACAACAACCAAACAACAACTACTACTATTACTACTACTACTGCTACTACTACTATTGCTACTACTGCTACTATTGATGCTGCTGCTACTACTACCACTACTACTACTACTACTATTACTACTACTACTATTGCTACTATTGCTGCTGCTATTGCTATTACTACTACTCCTACTCCTACTGCTGCTGCTGCTGGTACTACTACTGCTACTACTACTTCTGCTTCTGCTACTACTACTACTACTACTACTACTACTACTATTACTACTACTACTATTGCTACTATTGCTGCTGCTATTGCTATTACTACTACTCCTACTCCTACTGCTGCTGCTGCTGGTACTACTACTGCTACTACTACTTCTGCTTCTGCTACTACTACTACTACTACTACTATTACTACCACTGCTACTACTACCACTACTACTACTACTATTGCTACTTTGCTGCTGCTGCTAGCACTACTGCTACTACTACTGCTACTGCTGCTGCTACTGCTATTACTATTACTACTATTAGTGTTATTATTATGGCCTAAAATTTCTGCAGAGCTTTAAAATTTGCAATGTACTCCACACAGGCAAACTTATTTGATTGTCAAAACAAACCCATTAGGGAGGTGCCATTATAATCCCCATTCTATAGATGTCACAGAAGCCAACAATGTGACTTACCTAGGATCACCTTACTGGTCAGGGTCTGAGGTCAGAAAAAGTTGAGAAAGTGAGGAACACAAAAAATGAGTGTTTGCTTAGCAGAGTTGGTCTCAGAATCCGAAAACCTGAGTTTAAGTCTTCCTTAAGTCACTTTGTGACCAGGCACCTAACCTCCCACAGCTTCAGTAACCTCACTTGTACAATAGTGACTATTGCATTCTTTGTACAAATGCTGTCACAGTAAAAGCTCAAAATAAACCATGAATATAAAGTGTTTTCATGCTGTAAAACATGTTTTAATTCAAATGATATCATTGTTTACTGGTGTTTAAAACCAGAATCACATTTCCTAAAGTTTGTCTCTACCAAGAATGGAACCTGGTTGCTGTGGAAAGAACCCTCCGGCTGAATCCTGCCCCTGCCCTTTGAGCAGCCTCCATCCAGCCTTTCTTGGGATTGTAGGAGATGTCCTTTGAGACAGTGCCTTGCCTGACTGACATTAAGCCGATGTAAAAGAGAGCTCCCTTATAGATCCAGAATATCCCTTGAGGATTTGTGAGCTAAGACAGAAAAGTAACAAGGAGATCTCAGGCAGTGTCCTGCCAGCCCAGAGATATTCACTGACCATCTATCTGATCTTCAGGGGTCAGCTGCCCCAGGACCACACAGTATATGGGGCGTTTCAGCGGGATGGCTGAGCTAAGGTCACTGGTAGCTTTTGCTTCAACCACCAACAGCATCTTCCCCCAGCTGACCAGTGGGATGCCTTTCAGTCTGGGCCTATGTAGTGTCAAAGTCACCCTAATCTAGTCATTTTTATAAATTGATTACCATTAGGGCTAATTACCATGATCAGTAATAGTTATGCCCATCATTAAGTACACTTGAGATCAACTTTCTTGTGAGTTTTATTTGATCATAACACAAAACTGTCTACATTTTCTATATATTGCTTCTTGATTAAATTCTAAAAGGGATGAAAGTTCCTTGGGAATGGAAGAGAGTTTCCTGGTTAGAAATTCTGAGCTTTTCTAGAATAACAACAAGGCAGAGGCAGCCAGGTAGCTCAGCAGATAGAACACTGGACTTAAGTCCATGGGGAGAATAATGGCACCTATCTTTCAGGACTGTTGTGAGAATCAAATGAGATAATATTTACAAAGTGCTTAAGGCTTGGCATAGAGTCCAGTATACAGTAGACATTATAGGATCATAAATGTCATAGAGTCCAATGTTACAAATGAGAAAAGTGAAAAACAGAAATGTGACTTGCTCATGATTCTACAATAGGGGGCAGAACTTTGATTGGAAGCCAGATCTTTGAGATTTGACAGTAAGGGCCAAGCCCTCAGGGGAAGGAGATGGCTATTGAAGGCTGGAACAATGGAGATACTCAGAGGAAGAAGAGTCCAAACTAAGATAAAAGAGAAGCATCAGGGAGAAGGAGGCACATATCATGTGTATGCAGAACTTAATGGTTTACTTAGTTAATCTTGGATAAACAACAAAGAAACCAATGAGATCATATCTTCAATAAAACAAAAGAATATAAAGTGACTCCAAGTATATCGTCCCTATTTCAGCACAAAAGTAAAAATAAAAGAAGGAAAAAGAGAAAATTAACTATGTAAAGTGTAACATATCTATAGATTGACATGCTAAGAATTACCCAAAACTTAGGTATAAATAGATACACATCAATTAAAGAAATTAGTGTTCATGGCTGGACTGGGAAAATGTTAAAAATATAACTATGACTCAATCTAATTTCCTTTTTTAGAGTTATACTGAACAAGTAACCCAGAAGATACTTTAATACAACTAGATTTTAAAAAAAGAAAAAAAAAAAACACGTTATGTGGAGGAATCAGAGGTTAAGAATATCAAGGTTATAACAAAAAAAAAGAACAAAGGTTTTATGTTGCTTGCTTATAAATCGTATAACAAATCAAAACCATTTGGCATAGACAAGTTCAACACAGCAAGAGATAGAAATAGTTATTGATTGGGATAATGTATATATTTCTCTGATAAAAGGAAGGGAAGGAAATGGATAATTCATGCTGGAACAATGAACATACCTGGGGATATGGAGCAGAAAGGGCTGAGTCCATAAAAAAAAAATTAACAAAATTTAGAATAATCCTCAAAGATAAGTAACCAAAGAGCATAAACAGCATATCGTCTTTTTTCATAAGAAAATATGTAAGCTAATGACATATTTATAAAAAAAAAAATTGAAAGCACAAATCAGAAGTGAAAACCAAACAACACAAGCATACTAATTATAAAATGGTCAGAGGTGATCAGAGATAACATCTATCAGTGTTAGAGGTACCAATGAAAGAAAGTTGTGAATTGATCCAATTGGGAAACTTTGTGAAAACGGTAGACAATTTACTAAACTTTGCATAACTTTTGATACAGTAAACCCACTACTGGCTTTATTTTTCAAGATCATTGGCAGAAAGAAAGATCCCATATGTATTAAAATAGTCATAGCAGCACTATTTGTAGTAGCAAAAGACTTGGAACAAATTATGAGCTTTCAACTTGGGAATGGTTCAAGAAAATGTGGTATGTGAATGTAATTGAATATCGCCTGTGCCATTAGAAATAATGACTAGAAATGATATAAATGTCAAAAAGCCTTCCACAAACTGTTGAACAACAAGCAGCAGCAGCAGCAACAACAACAACAAAACACAAGTAAATAACGATGTACACAATAACAACCAGGCATAGAATAATGAAAACTCTTAATAGAATTTGAGTCTAATATAATGTCAAAAATAATTTTCAGATGAATGGAGTCAGACCACACTTCAATGAAGAGAGGCTTGAAATCTATACACTGAATATCAGTACTTATACTAGTCAGTCAGCTAGCCAGTCAATTAGCATTTATTAAACATCAACTATATACCAGACACTCTGCTGAGTGTTAGGTATATAAAGAGAAAAAAAATCAAAAAAAAGCATAAGGCTAGAATGGTACACTCAAGTTAAAAAAGGCATTGAAATCATATATAATTTAGACTAACTCTTGTTCAGTGAGGACAGAGGAATGACAATGAGGAAGAAACATTTATTGGTAAGTTATTATTTCGCCAACAAATTTCATTAGTAATTAAAATTTATAGCCTCTTTCCCCATAAAACATTTGAGAGATTTGAAGTTTTTGCATATCATGCTAGCACTCTTAGTTGAAAAAAATGTTTTCTTCCCTAGTCTTTGGCAAGCCTCCACATGATAGTTGGGAATTCTGTTCCATTTTCGACATTCTCCTTGGAATTATTGAGTCGTATTCAGTAGACAGAACCACTCTACAATCTTTTCGCTTGATCTCATTTAGTTCCTAGAGTTTGGACAAGAGGACCTTGGAAAGGTCATTTAACTAGGACTTTGACAATGATAATACTTTGGGGAAATTCCACTTTTGCTCGGAAGTCAGTCCATGTAATTCAAGTGGAAAAAATATTGTTCTCGGAGATAGATGCAAACATGCCCATTTCGGATGTGCCATTGAGTTTTCCAATCCTATTTAAACTGTTTTAGCATTTTGCTCTTTAATTCTCGTGCCATGCACACATTTTGTTGCCATGTTTTCACATGACAGGAGTTAGGCTTCTAGCAGCTTAACACTCTCTGCCTTCTATTCTAGTCTTTAATTCTGAAGTGGGGAATGGGACTTGGATGCAGTTTGTAGACTGTCATCGGCAAAGTTTTCTCTGTGACCCATGTGGAAATTGTATCAGATATCCCACCAAACTAAACTTAGGATGTAGGATCTCGTAGGATTGCCTTAGTACGGAATCAAGTCACTTTCAATCTAATCTGCAATGGGGCTGTTCATAGAACACTCACATGACTATAACTGTCCATCTACTACCATCCCCTGTTCTTCACATTGCCAAGGGCATTAGTGAGTGAGATTTAAAGAGGAGCACAACCAGACTCTCTTAAACAATTCATGTCACTCTTATTTACAAAGTGGAAAAAGTTGAAATATGGGAAATGGCCTTGCTTTTGTTTTTTAAGATTAAATACTACACAGAAGAGGGATTGAATGTGACTAACATACATTTTAAGCTCCTAGGTGTGCCAGACACAGCAGGGAGGTACTTGGTATGGGGAATAGAGAGGATGTTTCCAAACCTGAGAGACTTGAGTTTAGCTCCCGTCTCTGATTTACACTGGCTGTATGATTGAAGACCTTAGAGACTGAGCTTCAGATCTGTATTGGTGGAAGGAGCTTCTCTATACAAATGAAATCTTGATCCTGGGCCTCTCCCCTTATGTTTCCTGGAAGTGTGTGTTTCTGGTAAAACCATTGCATCCTATATAGTAATTCTAGGGCTTTTTATCTCAACTGAATCAGGAACCTAAGAGCAAGACACCATCTCTACCTCAGGGTTCTATGATGCCCTGAGAAAAGAGTATATTCTTCTAATTCAAAGAGGGGGTAAAATCAATTGCTTTTAGCAATTAGCTTTCACAAAGAGGTTATGTAATGAGAAGTTATGGCAAGGACAAAAGTTACAAATCTTCCTCTTCTAGCTCTTGGCCATATACTCATCCCTTATATCCCCTTGGTACCTGCATAGGTACCAAGCATAGATTCAACCTCAAAGCCTTTACCACAAAATTATGGCCCAATCACATTGAAACTGCATCATAGACAATGGATTAGTGCCTGGAGGCACTATATGGTTTCCTTCCTTCATTTTGAAAAATTGTGGGTCCTGGCTACTGTGCCTTCAATCCACTGTTATTCTGGCACAAGCAGGACACTCAGGATTTTTCTCCTTATGGAACTGGAGTGTGCAAACTCCAGCTGCTTCATCTATCACTTTAGAAGCTGACAGTGACAAGGTCTATTCTATTTTTTCACCTAACAGCAAAGAGCAAACACACAGAAGCAAAGAGAGGGGTCCATGTTTATAGCCTCCTGGGCCCCAGGTGAGAAGATGAAGAGCTAAGGTTTCTCTCTGCCCACTCAGAGGTATTCAGGGAAGAAAGACAACAGCAATGGGCATTACTTGGTGCCTTCAAGTTTCATGCGTGGTTGATGGCTGAGAAGAGTGAGTGCTGTGAGGGCCATACACGCTGTGGCGTGGTTCTCAGAGTCACTCTATATGAGTGATTGCTAAGGATATATTGTTGTCTAATTTCTAACTAGATTAATCATCCTTAAATAGTCACAGGCAAGCCTTCTAAAAACTGAACATTCTGAACCAAATCCGTTTTAGGATTCTAAAGCCCTTGGCTCCATTTGGAATTGCAGGATGCTAGTCACACTTTAATCTTCATTTAACATTGCCATTTACTCTAGGCTCAGGCAGTTGAGATCACCATTAATTGATCTAAATAGCTTTCATTTCCATTTTCATTCTAAATGGAAGCATCATATCACTGAAATCTTATTAGGTATCATGGGGACCATTGATTTCCACTCCTTTATTAGAAGGTATGCATTGTAGTCATTGACTTTTAGGATTCATGATCTAATGCATGAAAACTAAAAACTTGGCCATTAATTCTCCTCTTTTTCTCTTTTGAAAAAAAAAAAAAGGAAAAATAAAACATGTAGACCTCAAGAAGGTTTTAGTGCTAGAAAAGTAGATTATAAAATAAAAATCATTGTTTTTAAACAGTCATTTCCCCCTATAAAACACTGCTCTTGAAGTCTACTTTCCTGGGTTATTTATTTCAAAGTACCAATTTATATATTAGTCTTCAGAAAAATGTTGACAATGAATGGCTTCCAATTGAGTATGTTTGGACATATTTATCATTGTTATTTCTTTGTGGAGGTAGTCCAGGATTTATCTCTCAGTGACTACCTGTCACAGGTATCCTAGGAAATGGAAATGTTGTCAAGGTAAGTGGATACATCCCCAATTCCAGGAATTTTAGATAAGGCCTCTGAGAGCTAGATAAAGGTCTGTTGTTGGATATCCTGGTGACCTAGTAGTCTGCAATATGCCAGGATCTTAGCCAACAGCATAAAAAAGAAAATGAGACAAGGAATAACAATTTTTGTTAATCAGAGAAGCATTATCTGTGATGTGGAACATCTCCCTATTTTACATGCTCTCTGCAAGTGAATGACTTCTAATGATTAAAGGAAATTCTATCAAAGTAGTGAAGGAGTAAAAGGCCTGCTTCAGTTACAATCAGCAATGTTACCACCTTTGTTTAGTGTCATTCCACCATGAAGCCAACCAATTAGGATCTGAGAAAAACAAAACAGTATTGGATCTGGTTGTTATTGAGTTGGGAGACCATTTGGGAATACTAACTGTAGACTTTATTTTCTTGATCTCATTGATCTATCTATCTGTCTTTTCTCTATCATTTATCTTTCTACCACCTATCTACCTATCATCTTATCACTTATCTATTTATCTAGTTACCTAGCTATCATCTGTTTATCATCTATCTTCCATCTATCATCTATCTCTATTATCTATCAATCATCATTTATCTTTCCATCATCTATCTACCTATCTTATCTATCATTTATCTATCTAGTTATCTATCATCTATCTCTCAATTTGTCATCATGTATTTATCTATATATCATCTAGTTATCTATCAGCTATCTACCTAATTATCATGTATCTATCTATGTAAATCATCTATCTATCTATCTATCAAATGATCTAATCTGTTATTATGAGTGGCAGCAGGGTACAGTAGAATAGAGTATGTCTTAGAGCTAGAATGAGAGAAGGTCAGGTCCATTCTTGACACAGTTTTTTGAGGTTTATATGAAACTGTGCATATCAGTTGAATCCTTTCCCACAGTCGTTAATTCATGGATGTTCAGAACTGTGGTATGAGGAAATCTGACATACTATTTGCATTGAAAAGTACTGACACACTGCCCTTTAGTGACATAAGTTCCTTGAACACATACTAGTTTGAGGCAGGTCTCTCAACCTTTTAGGCCTCTAGGTAACAATGTCAGACTCAGTTACAATAAATGGTGAGCATCTGCACCTGTAAGAGGGAGTTTGCTCATCTTGGCATTCCTACACCAAAACAAACAAACTAAGAATTATGTTTCTTGTAGTCCCTACTTGTGTAACCTTGTGAAATGAGTGGGATAATAATCAACCCAACAATGAGTAACACATTATTAAGTACCTGCTATATAATAGGCATTGTGCTGAGTGCTAGAGATTAAAAATAGATAAAAGACAGTCCTTACAATCTGGAAGTACTTACTCTTATTATATACCATGCATGGTGCTTATTAACTAAATGATTAAATCCAGGGAATACAAATGCAAGCAATGCCCTCCAGGAGCATTATAACAGAGTAAGATAGTACATATAATGTAGTTGAGAAACTGGGATGTGATGGGGTGAAGATAACCAGAACTGGGACATAAGAGAGAAATCTGGAGAGAGGATTGATGAGAAATGAAGATGGGTCAGGGTAGCTTTCTTAAATGGAGATTGCAGGAGAGATTTTCCATTCAGAAGGAGAGACCCCAGGAGTAGAGGCGTGTGAATTCCAGGACCCACGATTTTTCAAAATGAAGGAAGGAAACTAGCATTTACTAAGTCCCTGCTATTCATCTACTACTATGCTAAACATATTACAAATATTTCCTTTTATCCTTACTATCACCCTTTAATGTAGGTACTATTATTATCCCTATTTTACAGGTGAGGAAACAAACTGAGGCTAAAAGAAGATATAAAGCTACTAAGAAAGCTAGTGTTTGAGGACAAATCTGAACTCTGTTTTTCCTGACTCTAGACTCAGGGCTTTTTCCCTTATTCCATCTAGCTCTTTAAATGATCTGGGATATGGTAAGGAATTACAGAATGCAACCTAGTGAGAAATGTATATCAATGTCTTTGGATCTAAATTTAATCTTATCCAAAATGAGGGAATTTAATCTATGCGGCCTCTAAAATTAGTCTTAAGTCTGTCATATGTCAATGAGTTACAAAAGATTTCTAATACTACTATACTCTTCATGGAGTTGGTCTAATAGTAGGGAAGCAAAATAGAATTATTGTAAACTCTGTTTAAAAACATTTTCATACTGAAGTTCCCCTAATTTCAAGGGGGAAACATGAAATATACCTAATACACTAATGTACAATAACAGAATATGGACTTAGAGAGCATCTTGAGGCTTTCCCTGGAAGAATAGATAAAAATGATTTGAAATAAACATAACAAGCATTTTCATGTGAATCATTATTTCTAAAAATCTTAAAATCATTCCCTTAAATAGGACATTTAAAGACTGCCTTGTGCAATATCTGTTTGCTTGGCAAACAGTTTTCTCTTCAGAGATGCAAAAGTCAACTTGAGTCTGGATTCTATCTGAGTAATGCCAAATTTAAAACTGGAAGACTCTGAGCAACAGGTAAAACATATGTTGTAAACTACAGAGGAAAACATGAAATTCTTGATATTTAAAAAAAAATAATCTTTAGACCTGTTATTCATGCAGTGATGCACATAAAATTTAGGAAATGTTTATTAATAATGGCATAATACATTTTTCATGAAGGAAATATGAAAAAAGAATAAAAACATTATTGGAGACTAACCAATGATATCCTAAATAATAGTGGGTCAAAGGAAAACATTACAAAAGTTATAATTATAGTAAAGGAATGAACAAACACAATCACCACCAAAATATATTTGATGTAGCAAAACCTTTTCTTGCATACAGAAAGAGAAAGTGATTTAATGAATTGATCTTACAATTAAACAACAACACAACAAATACAACTAACTGATACATTTAAAAGAAGAAAATATAAAAGTCAAAGGAGATAAAAAATGAAAATAGAAACAGTTGAAGGACTAGGAATATAGCTTCAATGTGTTTAAATTCTCTGAGAGAGAGAAGATCAGGAATGTAAATAAGTAAATGCATAATTTATTTTCTTTTGAACTAGACAATAGATTTAATTGTTCTAGGGGACACCAGTGATAAAACTATGAAAGGGGTGTTGCCCCTGCTTTGAAATGGAGAATTTTAGGAGTTTTCTATTATGTTTGTGGTAACTAATTGGATCAATGATTTACTCAAGGAGACATTTCCAAAAAGAAATAAAAATAATTCTTAGGAGAGAGAATTTTCAATTGGGGAGAAATTTTCAAAAGGGGGATGTTATTGAAAGAAATTGAAATTATTTAATTTACTAGATCATGTATTTAGTGCTAAATGTGACTGTGGACATCAACACATTCAAACCCCTCATTTTCTGGATGAAGAAATAGAGACTCTAAGGATGTTTAAGTAACTTACATAGGGTCACATAACAAGGTAGCATCTGAAGAAAAAAAAATTAATATCTGGTAACACTTTGTAAACTATGCCACATTGTTCCATCTTAAATAGATGATAAAGTTGCTGCTGCTGCTGCTGCTGATGATGATGATGATAATGATAATGATAATGATGACAATGAGAGGCAGATAGAGATAGAGAAAAAGGTTTAGAAAACAAGGGGAGTGAGAGGAAGAGGGAAAAAGAAAGACAGAATAGAGAGGCAATAGGGAAAGAGGGAAGAAAAGGGGAAGAGAAAAATGAAATGGATGATATCTACACAATTGTAATTATACTTAGCTTAATAAAACAAAATATAGAATATCTGAACAAATCTTTGACAATTATATATATATATATATATATATATATATATATATATATATATATGCTTTTAAAATATAATAATAGCCTTTTGATTCCAGATAGATCAAACTGTGAAAAAAAAAAAAAAAACAAATTATCCTACTATATAAATCCTTCAGAAAAATGGAGAAGATACCCAACCAAACTCCTTTTATGAGACACATATGGTTCAGATTCTCTAAAGGGGGTGCATATGGCAGAGAAAAAACAAAACAAAACTAAAGGTCACTTTTGTTAATTAATTTTGAGATAAACTATTAAATAAAATATTTGAAAACACAACTGTTTCAATCTAATTGCAAATATTCATTGTAACCAAATTGAATTCCTGATTGTAACAAACAGGGTTTTTAAAATCAGAGAAACTATTCATAAAATGAATCATTGAAATAAGAAATAACAATAAATACATGATTTTATCAATAGGAAGACAAAATCTGACATGAAGTATTCAATTATGCATAACACACTAACAAAATGTTAGAACAAAAAAACTTTATATAATCAAAAATCTTTATGCAAAGCCAAAAAGAAGTACTGGAACCATTCTCTAAGAGAGCAAGGATAAAACAAAGTCATCCTCTTTGTATACTATCATGTGCTCCAGTTCTGGGAAATGTTATTCATAATAACAAAGCAATTAAAAATAAGGTAATTATCATAAGCAAACAGAAAAAAAGAATTATCTTTATTCATGAATGATATAATTATTTACTTATAACACCAGAGAGTAAACATAAATTAGGATAGGGATGGAACTCTACTTATGACAAGCAGTAATATACAAAAATGGAAAGTTATATGGAAACTCAGTCATGATTGTTCTATGACATGATTTTATCAGTTTTATGCAATATTCTTGAGATAGGGTTTGAGTATTTATGGTTAGCATGTTAGATTATGATAAAAATATAATTAACAACTTCAGAATAAGTAGGATGTACAGCAATAATAAATCTATGTGATGATCAGCTCTGATAGATTTGGCTTTTTTCAACAATGAGATGATTCAGTCCAATTCCAATAGTCTTTTGATGGAGAGAGACATCTGCACCCAGAAGAGGACTTGGGCATTGAATGCAGATCACATCATAATATTTTTGGAATTGCTTAACTGATTTATTTTTCTGTCTCATTTTTTTCCTTTTTAATCTGAATAATTTTTTTGTGCAGAATGATAATCCTGAAAATATATATAGAAGAATTTCACAGATTTAACATATATTGGGTTACTTGCTATTTAAGGAAGGGGGTGGGGAGAAGGAAAGGAAAAAAAAATTGTATCACAAGACTGTGAAAGGGTAAATGTTGAAAACTATCTTTGCATATATTTTGAAAATAAAAAGGACTAAACTTATTTTAAAATATTAAAAAAGAATAACTAATATATTATCTCTTGTAGTATCATCATAAGATTTAATATAGTAACTGACCTCTGCCTATTGTCTCATGCTGATCCTTCTCTTTCCAGATACAGAGCCTAAACTGAGTATAATTGTCTTTATAATAGTCAATATATATCTGATGTTCACAGAGTGAAATTGTTCTTTCTTTTTACAGGAAGGGTAGTAATTAAAAAAAAATAATAAATAACCACAAGCAAGGAGCATAAATCTACTCTAAAATAAAGAAACAACTACACAATGGAATTTTGATATTGTACCCAGGGAGGCTGTCAAAGTCTTTGTGATCTCACCTTGCACTGTCACTTTTTTTTCCTTCCAGAATATATTTTAACCCCTTTTCTTTTCTGGTAACTGTGTAACTAGGATGGAAACTCTAGTCAGTGAAAATTTATTGTTCAGTAGAATATGTGAGGAAGGACAATTTCCCATTCATTCCCAGAACCTAGGAATTGTGAGAACCTGTTCATGAAGGAAGAATGGAGCATAATGAGAAAGCCATACATAATTCATGCATTTTTACTCCATATAAATGGGATAGTACAAATTTTAAAAAGAAAAAGGAAAGAAAATTCAGACTCTGTATTTTTCCTCCAAGATCATTAATTTTCCTAGGAGAAATACACATATAAACACACATACATATGTAGGTATACATATATACATATGCTTGTATATATGTACATATGTGCATCTCTTCTTCAATCTCTCTCTCTCTCTCTCTCTCTCTCTCTCTCTCTCTCTCTCTCTCTCTCTCTCTCTCTCCTTCTCTGTCTCTGTTTCTCTCTTTCTCTGTCTCTCTTTCCCTCCTTCCTTTTCTCCCTCTCTGTCTCTGTCTCTCTGTCTGTCTCTGTCTCTCTCTTTCTGTCTCTGGCTCTATCTCTCTGTTTCTTTTCTTTCTAACTCTGTCAAGAATAACTTCCATCTCAAACTATTTTGAGACAAAGCTGTGGCAGACCTTTGCTTCAGCCCAGTGTGAAGTATTTTGGCTCAAACGTCCCTTTATCCGGCTCTGATATTGTGGAGCAGCACTGAAAGCTGATGGATATGGCATAACTGAAACTTGGGAATTTTGCCATCTTGCCTCTTGAATTGCTTGCTGGCAGCCAGTACAACTTGTTGAATACTAAGTGGGCTTTAAAGAGAAAAATAAAAACAACAACCTCATGGAAATAGCACTTGTGTGCAATGACACATCAGCAGCACTGTTGTTTGTTCTTGAACCATTTTTCTTATCCATTTGGTACAGTGTAATGGGCTGAGGTTTGAGCTGATGCACTGAGGTCCCAAGTACATGAGGCTAGATAGTAATTGGGCTATACTCTATTAATATACATGATTGGATTAAGAATGGTCCCTGCCCACTCTCCTTGCAAGTCCTGATGTGTTGTATAGGAAATGACGATTTTGTGGGTGGAGGCAGGAGGGAAGAAGACAAGCTGGGAGAGATTGGGCTGAGTTCGAGACTCCGAGCTGCTGGTTGTGTGGCTGCTGGTCGAGCTAGCTTCTTGACTCAGCTGCACACATTGCTATCGCCGATTCTCTTCCACCTCCGATCCTTCTTCACTGAGAATAAAGACTGACGATTTTCCCCTAACCTGAATTCCTGTCTCCTGCTAATTTAAAAATACACGATCTTCACATTTGGCGCCCAACGGTGGGAACCAAGGACTGAAGAAGTCTCCGGTGACCAGGAACTTGGGTGAGTATTGTTAATAGACAAATAAGGAACTTATTTTCTTAAAAAACTAAACCAGTAATTTTTTTTTTTGGCTAAAATGGGACAAATGCTAGCTAAAGACTCTCCATCCCCGCCCCCAACTCCACCCAAGAGTGGTGCTATAGAAAGCATGATTAAGCTGACAGAAATACATGGGTTACTTATAACTTGGGAACAGATAGCGAGATTTGTGAGTATATTAAACGGCATCTCCCCTTGGATCCTAGAAGAGGAGCAGATCTCTCGAGATAACTGGTCCCGGGTTGGACAAGAGATGTCCATGCATTTCAGAGAATGTGGTCCTCACTCAATTTCCATCGAGGTATTTTATTTATACAATATATTTCAGTTAGCACTAAGAAACCCTATCCCTAGAAGAAAGAAAAAACCTGTGGCTCCTTCTTCTACTTCTCAAATTAGCCATGATATTAAGGAGGAAGACAATGAAGAGATTAATGACCATATCCCCACAGGGCATGGAGACTTAAGTGAGCAAGGGTGTGGTGACCTTTCCCCTCAGGAGGCGGCTTCAGCCCCACCCCAGGAGCAAGTGATTGACTCTCCTCCACCAACTCCACCCTCGGGGATGGAGGGAGGAGGGGCAGTGGGGGGGGCAGTGAGGGGACCAACCTTGAGCAGGCTTCAAGAGGGCTTAATGAAGGCCAAAGAAAAGGGTGTGGACATCCCGGAGCTACAACCACTTATGTTTCCTGTAATTTCCCAGTCTAATGCCTCAGGTCAACAAAGTCGCTCCTTTTAACGTAGAAATCATTAAAGATCTTAAAAAGGCCTGCACTAATTATGGGGCTACATCAGCTTATGTTAAGATGCTGTTACAGAATTTGGCTTTCAAAGTCTTGACTCCTGATGACTGGAAATCTATAGCAAGGGTATGCCTAGAACCTGGACAAAATTACATGTGGCTTTCTGAATATAGTGAGCTCTGTAGGATACAAGCCCAACAAAATAGTCAAAATGCTGTTCATGCTGCGATCACCTATGACCTACTACAAGGTATAGGTCCATATGCAGACGTCACAGCACAGGTTAATTATTCAGTAGCAGCATATGAGCAAATTGCTGCTAATGCTATCAAAGCGTGGGATTGGATTCACAATAAAAATGATAAAGGTGAGGCCTTCAAAAAATAATGCAAGGGCCAGATGAGCCCTTTGCTGACTTTGTGGGACGTTTGCAGACTGCTATCACAAGAACTAATGGGGAAAATCCAACAACAGATGTTTTAATAAGGCAACTTGCTAAGGAAAATGCTAATGAGGTGTGCAGAAGGATTATACTAGGACTGCCCAAGGATGCTCCTTTAGAGGAGTTCATAAGACGCTGTGCCACAGTGGGCACAAATGCCTTTTATAGCCAGACTATGATGCAGACTTCCCAAGATCCCAACATGGGTAGACAGGGTCCCTTCCAGCAAGGGACTTCTAGAGAGAAACGGCAATGCTTTCAGTGTGGTAAAGTAGGGCATCTGAAAGCTCAATGTTGGTATAGAGGCAGAGTGAGAAAACAGGGTGGGAGAACAAGACCCAGTACCCCATGTCCAAAATGCAACAGAGGCTTCCATTGGGCCTCAGAATGTAGACAGGTTCAGGGAAACGGGATGAGGGGCCCAGCCCCAGGGCCCCAGGCAAAAAACACTTGGGGCATGATGGCAGCCAATGGTGCACCCAGAGAGTGCCTAGACGGCCAATACCCCAATATGACCAATCAGCCAGGAAGCCATATGATGGGAGAAAGGGATTACAATTAGGGAGAATAGAGTTGTATGCAGCTGAGACAACTGAGATACCCCCTGGAGAGGTGAAATCTGTTCCTCTCCAGCCTATGGATCCCTTGCCTCCAGGCACAGTAGGCTTGACCATTTTATCTCCTGAGAGTACGAACAAAACAGTGTCCATCCACATACTGATGTGGGAAACTGGGGAATATGTAGATAATATCCCAGTCACCAATACAGGCAGACAATGGGTGACTTATCACCCAGGAGAAATAGTAGCATCAGGTTTACTCATACAGAATCCTTATAAGCAGCCTGGTGATAATCACCCAGATTCTGATTCCAGATCACAAAATCCAGCAATTTACTGGACAGCAGCTGTAACAACTGACCAACCTATGCTCACAATCTATATAAATGGCCTTCCATTGGAAGGATTGGTAGACACTGGTGCAGATCGGACGGTCATTAGAGGTGCCAGCTGGCCCAGTCACTGGCCAAAGATTAAAGCAGACACCTACATGTCTGGTGTAGGAGGATCAATAGCAGCTGAAGTTAGTGCTGCCCCTATGAGATGGACTTTTGAAGGCAAAACAGGAGTTTTTACTCCTTTTATAGTTGAAAAAATCCCCATCAATCTGTGGGGAAGAGACATTTTACAACAATTAGGATTACAAATGAGTACTTCAGCTTTTTAGGCAGGGTCACTGTTGAAGGCCTGCCAACACTTTCACCTGTTCCTATCCAATGGAAAACTGATACACCAGTGTGGATAGAGCAGTGGCCCTTAAGTAAAGATAAAATTCAGGCCTTATTAGATATAGTACAGGAGCAGCTTGACCAAGGACACTTAAAACCTTCTCTAAGTCCTTGGAATTCCCCAGTGTTTGTTGTGAAAAAGAAATCTGGAAAATGGAGGATGTTAACAGATTTAAGAAAAGTGAATGAACAGATGGAAACTATGGGAACTCTTCAGCCTGGACTTCCATCTCCTACTCAGTTGCCTAGAGAATGGCCTCTTTGGGTCATAGATATTAAGGATTGTTTCTATTCTATCCCTCTGGATAAGGAGGATATGAAAAGATTTGCCTTTTCAGTGCCCAGCGTTAACTTAGCTGAGCCTTATAAAAGATATGAATGGACAGTTTTGCCACAGGGAATGAAAAACAGCCCTACTATGTGTCAAATGTATGTTGCTGCTGCTCTTGCTCCAGTAAGAAAAGCATTCCCAAAAGTTATGCTATTACATTACATGGATGACATTTGGGATGTGCACCTGAGGAACAAATGTTAGAGGCATGTCTACAAAAGACCATAGAAACACTAAGGAATTACAAATTATACATAGCACCAGAAAAAATTCAAAGACATGCTCCTTTTCAATATTTAGGATATGAAGTATACCCTAAGGTGCTTACAGTTCAAAAACTGTCCTTAAGAACAGAGAAGCTAAACACATTGAATGATTTTCAGAAATTGATAGGAGATATCCAATGGATGCGACCAGTGTTAGGTTTGACTACCTATCAGTTACAACCGTTATATGACATTTTAAGGGGAGACAGTGCTTTAAATTCACCACGCCAGCTTACAAAAGAAGCTCAAGAGGCTTTGAGAGAAGTTGAACTGGCTTTATCCAATGTGGTTGAAAGAGTCACTCAAAAACCCTTGGAGATATCAGTTTTTGCCACACAAGAGGCACCCACAGCAGTCCTTCATCAAGGAGACAGTGTGATAGAGTGGGTGAACCTCCCGGCACAACCAGAACAAAGCCTTACACCCTACCCAGTGCTTGTGGCTAGAATTTTATTAAAGGCCACTAAGCGAGCAGTACAATTATCTGGGACAAGACCTGACAAGATATACACCTTTTATACCAATACACAAATTAATGTGTGTTGTGAGACCATCCCAGAGTGGCAAATTTTATTAGCCATAGCTCCAAATTTTTTATATGGGTCTCCATTAAAGATAACTAGACTATTACATAATTGGTGATGGATTCTTGAAGAAAAAGTTTCTAAAGTTCCTCTTAAAGGACCAACTATCTTCACGGATGCATCCAAACATAATATTTGTGCTGTGTACTCTCATGATCTAACTATAAAGAGAGTAGTCAGAACTCCTTTTCAGTCCACTCAGCAGAATGAATTGTACGCAATCATTCTAGCTCTTACTTATTATCCAGGAGACATAAATATAATATCTGATTCGGCCTATTCAGTAGGTGTGGTACAAAGAATTGCCACAGCCCAAATAAAATTTGCAGCCTCTAATATATATCAGCTCTTTAAGAAACTTCAAGAGCAAGTGAGAAAGCATCCAGGTAAGATCTATATATTACATGTCCATTCTCATAGTGGACTTCCAGGTCCCATATTTGATGGCAATTCAAAGGCAGATAGCCTTCTAACTATGTTGGTCAATACCCCTTTGTTCCAAGAAGCTCAGGCATCTCATTCTAAATATCATCAGGCTGCTCGAGCTTTACGTTTACAATTTGGAATAACAAAAGAGGAAGCTAGGAGCATAGTAAAAGCCTGTACGGCTTGCCTTCCTTTCCACGCTCCTACACTGCCCCCAGGGAAGAACCCTCGTGGTTTGAGACCCAATGAAATCTGGCAAATGGATGTGACCCATTATAAATCTTTTGGTCGTCTGTCTTCCATCCATGTTGTGGTAGACACCTTTTCAGGATTCACTTTTGCAATGCCAGCAGCAAAAGAGACAGCCCGAGTGGTCACTGAATTCCTCATACAAGCATTTGCCATTATGGGTGTGCCACAAGCAATAAAAACAGATAATGGTCCTGCTTATATTTTGAAATATTTTGCACACGTTTGTGCACAGTATAAGATTTTACACACCACAGGCATACCTTTTAATCCTCAAGGACAGGCAATAGTGGAGAGGAGAAACAGAGATATTAAGACACTACTCCAAAAACAAAAGAAAGGGGGAGCCACAGGTAACCCTAGAGAACTTCTAAATCTAGCTCTTTATACTATTAACTTCTTGATTTTTGACAAAGATGCACTGGCTCCGGCTGACAGGTTTTATAACCCACCGGAAGGTCAGTGTTCAGTGCGAGCAGCTCCACTATCTTTAGATAATCGCCAGGTGATGTGGAGAGACCCAGAAAGTGGTGAATGGAAAGGACCAGATAGGCTAACTGCTTTGGGGAGAGGGTTTGCTTGTATCTCTACAGGTGGAGAAGGAATCAGATGGGTGCCAACGAGCCATATTCGCCTTGTCCATCGCAGAGAGACGGAGCAGACCTTTGAAACAAAGGAGAAGACCCAAGAAATATCGGGTGGTGCTGTTGCTGATTGTGCTCACCATTGAAAGAGCGTGGCAGTTATGGCGTTTGACTCATGGACATCAAAGATTGTCGGACTTCAAAACCCTCAGGAATCATTGGATTCTCTGAGCCATAGGACTCAAAAACCCTCAGGAATCATTGGATTCTCTGAGCCATAGGACTTGAACAGAAAACTTCTCAGGAAATCATTGGATCTTCTCTGAGCCATAGGACTTGAAAACCCTCAGGAATCATTGGATTCTCTGAGACATAGGACTTGAAAACCCTCAGGAATCATTGGATTCTCTGAGACATAGGACTTGAAAACCCTCAGGAATCATTGGATTCTCTGAGACATAGGACTTGAAAACTCTCAGGAATCATTGGATTCTCTGAGACATAGGATTTGAAAACTCTCAGGAATCATTGGATTCTCTGAGAAATGATAAGACTGTTACAACACTTCAAAATCTGCTGGAATCATTGGATTCCCCAACACATAAAAAGACTTTTTCAGGACTTCAAAAACTCAGGGGAATCATTGGATTCCCTGACATGTGAAACTATGGACAATAGATTGGTTTTGGACTATCTCTTGGCTGCTGAAGAAGGTGTATGTGTGACTGTTGTTTACATACCCACCTTCTAGGACTTCTGGTGATCTTTTCCAACACCATGTTGATTTATATTGTTTGCTATTCTGCTACTTGTGTGTACAATTCATGTTTGTTACACCACATCGAGCCTGCACTGACTGAGGGGAGGGTCATCCCTAATAGCCTCTGCGTTATTGCTATGTGCTTGTGTAATACCTCCCATGCTGATGGGTTTGTGCATAATAAGACCCTTCAGCCCAGAAACCCGCTAGCAACCTCCATTTCCCTTTGGTGCTTTTCATCTCCCTTCCTGAGATGTCAGGTAGGGCGTGATCATCTCCTTTTTAGTGCTTTCACCGCCTTTTCTGAGAAGTCAGGGAGGCTGTGATCACCTCCTTTCGGTGCTTTCACCTTCTTCCCTGAGAAGTTAGGAGGCTGTGATCACCTCCCCTTGGGGGCTCTGACCTCCCTGAGGAGTCAGGGATGGCATGACCACCGGTGTTCTAAAATAAAAGAAAGCGGGAAATGTAATGGGCTGAGGTTTGAGCTGATGCACTGAGGTCCCAAGTACATGAGGCTAGATAGTAATTGGGCTATACTCTATTAATATACATGATTGGATTAAGAATGGTCCCTGCCCACTCTCCTTGCAAGTCCTGATGTGTTGTATAGGAAATGACGATTTTGGTGGGTGGAGGCAGGGAGGGAAGAAGACAAGCTGGGAGAGATTGGGCTGAGTTCGAGACTCCGAGCTGCTGGTTGTGTGGCTGCTGGTCGAGCTAGCTTCTTGACTCAGCTGCACACATTGCTATCGCCGATTCTCTTCCACCTCCGATCCTTCTTCACTGAGAATAAAGACTGACGATTTTCCCCTAACCTGAATTCCTGTCTCCTGCTAATTTAAAAATACACGATCTTCACAGTACAGATAAGTACCCCCTCAGTGCAAGAACAACTCGCCTCCTTTTGGAACTCTTGGCTCCCTTTATGGCTCAATTCAAATGCCACGTCTTCCATAATGTGTGTGTTTTTTTTAATACAGCCAGGATTATCATCCTTCTCCTCCACAAATTTCTTGTTATTTCCTTTTATGTTTTTCAGATTTCCATATTTGTGCATATTTTCTTTCCCTTGAGTGCAATGGAAGCTTCTTGAGGGCAGGAATGTTTCAGTTTTGAGTGTTCATTCCTAGCACCCAGAGAATATAGTAGCTCCTTAACTGATACTAAATAAATTGAATTAAAGAAAGGTGGGGAACATCTAGTTTGAGAGTCCTATAAAATCATTTGCCAAGGCAACCACTGGTAATTATGAAATTGAAGTGAGGTATAACAGCCCCCCACTACCTGAGTTCTATAAGATAATAATTTTGCATGGATCATGAATGATGTTATAAATATCCAAATGACCCCAGGCAGAAAAAAATGGTTCTTCATCATTGCTATAGACAAAAACAGGTGGTGTAAACTAGAATGGGAAGATGATGAAATGACAAAATCCATTTAGTAAAATTATTTATGTTTGTGTATTGTATGTATATGAGGGTCAGCTAGGTGGCTCAGTGAATAAAGTGCTGAACTTGAAGTCAGGAAAGACCTGAGTTCAAAAGTGTCACTTTTGACAACTTAAAAACAAGTCATTTAACCTGCTTGTCTCAGTTTCCTCATCTGTAAGATTAGCTGGAGAGGGAAATGGCAAAACTAATCCAGTATCTCTGCTGAGAAAACTCCAACTGAGGCCACAAAGAGTGAAATGACCTAACTGAAAATTAATATATGCATATGATGGAGTAAACTTAGCTGTTCTTCAGTATCATAGGGATCAATGTTTTCTCTAGTGTGTATAATCATTCTTCCCAAGACAAATCTGGGGTGAGTAATGTGGGGGTATAGCATCCCCTCCAAAGCTCTTTCCCTATTGCCTTGGCAGCTACTGACTTCTCTCCTCAGAGTTCTAGGGGCAATCCTCAGGGGTTTCATTTTCTAATCCTGTGACACATATGCCCTCTTCTAGTGTGCTCATCGATGACTAGTTAGCAAGTCCAAATTAATTAGATTTGAGAAAGTTTGAATTACTAAGAAGGAAGAGCAAAAAATATCTTTCCAAGAATCTAGCACACACTCTCCCACAAAGGTTCAGCATATGGAGAAGCCATGATTGTCAGCTCCTGATGACTGAAAGTCTTTTTCTCTTTTTCTCTGTCTGTACTTTGTGAAGTTATCAGTGAGTGTCCAAAAGATGAAGTTCTTGATCAAGTTACAAGGGATAATGCCCTATAATATCCATAGTTGACATTTCTTTCCAACCCAAAGAGACCATAGTTCCTGAAGGTGCCTTTCCTCTAGTCATTGAGGAGAGGGGGAGGAGACACTAGTCATTTCAGGGACATGCTGGAGCCAGCTCAAACCTCGCCGATTGTTCTATTTTTCACGTAAGCATTTACCCCTCAGCAATCATCAAAAGCTACAAATGGAGCTTGATTTATTGTTGTGTTGTTGTCTAAAGCAGGACTTGAAGGCCAAATCCAGGCCCTGAGAGCTAAGAATAAAAATGTCAAAATTATTCTTGGCACCCAGAACCAAGTAGTGACAAAGGTGGCCAGTAGATCACTGAGTGCTGTTCAAATGCAAGAATTTAGTGGGGAAAATGTTAATAATGTAGATTAAGGATGAAAGCAGAGCTCTACATTCCCACCCAAGCCTAATCTTAGAGCCCATGGTTAGGTATTTACCAGAACACTCTCAGTGCAAAATCTTCCCTTTCCTGCAGTCCCTCATCTCTGAATGCTGGGAATACCTCAGTGCTTCCATGATTTTTCTGATTTACCACTGGAATACTCAAGTACCTGGAGGTAGAGATATTTTTTTTTCAATTAATCCTTAATTTCCTTTGCAGCATTATTCAATTTCAGCTAAGTGTTTTACTTGACACCCTTCATTTCTCCCAAATTGATTAAAGAATTGTTCATACCTAATTTGCAGCAATAGATATATATTGGACTATTTCACACTTAATTGACACTTGATTCAATCCAGAAATATGGACCTTCTTTAATTACATTAATTTTCCTTTTTTTTTTTTTTTTGTGAGTATATGGATATATCACGTTTCCTCTCTTACATAAAGCAGTCTTCATAGGATTGATTGTGTGATTAAAATTCAAATCCTTGAGAGTAGGGATTGTGGGCCTTCAGTGCCTGGAATACAATAGAGGCTTAATAAGTGCTTTTTGATTGGTAGAATCACTCCTCAGGAGTAAATCTGATGACGATTCTCTCTGAATCTTTCTAGATTGATATGTAGACAACAATGTCTCTGTCTCTCTAATCTGGTGCTTAAATCATTCCATCTTTGCACGATCAATCAAAGTTTAAGTTGTGGACATTACATTGGAGAAGCCAAGGTCATGTTCACTTCTAGATGAAACATTTAGATTATTTAGATAGTTCTCAGTGAAAGTTTATCAGTAATAAAACAAAGAAAAAAAAAAGATGTCATTTTAATTGAACATCCTTTATGACCCTTATATGTAAGTGGAAAATATTCATCATTACCCTAAAAATTCATCTTTTATAAATTATCGTGGAAGACATTTGAAGCTATTGCTTCAAGACATAAAAGCTATTGTTGAAATGTCCCAGTAAGAAGGAATACTTGTTGTCTCAATGTAGGTTTGCCTTCCATCTGTGCCCATTTTTGTCAATGTCCATTCCTTTGAAAGCATTTCTACCTTCTTTTCTAAATCACTGATTTCCTAATCTGCTTACATATATATGTATATATATATATATATATATATATATGCATATGTATAGTATGTGTATATATAGCCACATATAATATTCTACATAAATAATTAATTCTATATAAATAAAATCTTTTAGGTGTTAGATAAATAGCTCTCATAGCCATTTCTGGGCTTTTCTTTTGTTTCTATAATCTTATATTTTACAATAAGACCTTAGAGCCCAAAGTCATTAATGCTATTAAAGTTAACTTTTTCATATGTCTCTACTTCTGTCTGTGCTAGAAGTCTATACTTAGTTTTCACATGGTTTCCTCTCCTTGTGAGTGCACTTGACAGTGAGCTTTTTATTTTTTAATAGATATCAGTGGCAGTTATGAAAAATCAGTTAAAATAAATGAAATTTTCAAGATAAATTCTGACCAAGTATCAGAGAATGAGGACCCACATCTAAGCTATTTCTAATTTAGTCGTTGAGAGTTAGTTTTGTTTTCTGGACTAATCCTATCCATTTTCCTTTATATAGTCTCTAGGGTCTGGACTCACTAGGTGAAACAATCATCATGCAAATTCAGAAAAAAAAATTATGTGTCTTCTGCTGGGGTTCCCCCTTCTGTCTCCACAGTATTTAAGTTCTAAATATGTAACCACTCCTTAACTCTCCTAAAAGTTGATCCCTTTAGAAAAATAGTTATCAGACAGACAATTAAAAAGTTCCTTATTTTAAGTATTATCTTCACAATATCCACTATATTTGCAGAACTAACTTATGACATATTGCTCTCTTATATGGATAGAAGTTGTGCTTCCATGAATTTCATTTCTGTGATGGTTAATAAGCTTTGAAAAGTTACTGGAATGTTGAATGGAGCTAAACAGGAATAACTGACTATAAACTTTAGCATATGGCAACTACTTTTCAAAGTAATTTAAATGTGGTATTCTTTCCCAACAACATCTGGTGGATTCTAGTCATCTGTGCCTTTCCTTCTAATGATAATTTCTTTACACGATATCCAAAGATATGGCATTTAGCTTCTTTATTTCATTGTGCTTTTAAGGAAAACCAATGATTTTGAATTTTTTAAACATAATCTTGCCTTCAAAGTTAGCTGCTTTTGTTTTTAGAACTACGAATAATTCTTCCAACTTTGTTGTCGTTTAATGTTGCTCTGACATTTCTTGTTGAATCACTGCATATTTACATTTCATCTATACTTATTTCTTTGTCCAAGAAAATTATTTTTTGAAATTTCTACTTCTCATTCTAAATCACTGAATTCCTAATTTGTCTACATCAATCTTTGGTTAATAATCTTAATCCTTTACTCTTGAATTATTTTCCAAATCTTCATGGCTATTTTATGGATTTTTGCAATTGTTAAAATTCCATTTTTGGAGAATCCCTTTGTATTTGGCTCCATTTTGTTTATTCTTAGTATTTTTTCATGCATTAATTTGCCCATTAATATTTATTTATTCTATTAGTATTTGGTTTTCCTTATTTGTTTGTTCTTGTATGTGGATTATCTGTGGGGTTTAGCTTATAACAATTTCTCATCCCCCCATTTTGTGTTGATATTCTTTTACTTGGTTGTGAATTTCTTGCTATTTCCAATAATGCATGGGAGATGTGCTTACGTTTGACTCTTTACTTCATAATCTCTGCAGAGCTCTGATCATCTCATTTTGGATGATCAACAGGTAGCATAGTCCCTGGCAGGTGGTAAGTATTAAATAAATGTTTCATATATTTAATGTGTTAAATTGTGCCATATCATTCCATTGGGTGTTAATGGCCATTCTCTATATATAATAACTTCCTATGTCTTTATATAAATAATAACTTCATACTTCTACTTGACTCCGTTTGCCTTGGATGCATGGCAAGGAATTTTTAAATAGCATCTAAAAAGGAACACACTCAGCAGGCCTTCATAGATATATTTAAATTTAAAGGCATTGAAATGGGAAAGCCATTCAGCTCAAGGTCAATTGAATGAATCATGGTAGCAGAAAGGAGATTACGATGTAATACAAGGATATGCATGTGATATTTATGACTTTTTTTCTATATCAGAAAGTAACACTAGAGTGGTGGGGTCTGGAAAAGTCAGCTGCTACTAGAAATGGCATATTACCTAAAGAATAACATCGAGTTAACTTGTGTAAAAGTCACTATTCAAATATATTTATGATCGATGTAAATAAAGAAATTTCTACAAATATTTGTTAAGTAACTTCCCCATTCAGACTTCTATTTTAGGTCCTGGAAACAAAGCAGTCATTTGTATTTATTTTAGCACTTAAAGAGTTTATAAAATACGTTAAGTCATCCAGGAAATGAAAGTGCTTTTTATAAACCAAATAGTATACAAAGTCCAGGGGAAAATATAAGCACGAAGAAAGAATGACAGTACTTGGCCTCAAAGAGCTTATATTTAATGAGAGTAGACAACATATAAAAGGGAACTGAGAACATTAAGTGGAACAGTGGTATTTGGATTCTGCCTTACACACTTGCTAATAGTATAATCTTGGGCAAATCACTTAACCTGCTTCAGTTTCTTCATCTGTAAAATGGGAATAATGTTAGTCTCTTTCTCCCAAGTTGTAGTTAAGATATAATGATATATCCTTTGGAAACCATAAAACACTATACAAATGTTAGTTATTATCATATAATTGCTATTCTTAAGGGGGGTCATTTGGAGTGAGGAGGTAATAGATATGATGGCAAAATCAGAAGCAGAACAAGGAGAAGAATGAAGGATGCTGGCCAGGGCCTTTCCCCTAAAAGAAGGTCCAGGAAGAACTCACCAATGGGAGAAGTGGGCTGGCAAACATTTCCTGG
The DNA here is from genome assembly GCF_902635505.1 of Sarcophilus harrisii. Taxonomy (NCBI): domain Eukaryota; kingdom Metazoa; phylum Chordata; class Mammalia; order Dasyuromorphia; family Dasyuridae; genus Sarcophilus; species Sarcophilus harrisii. The sequence goes on from NC_045429.1 coordinate 3,499,672, forward strand.
ATGAGAAACCACAGGCACTGAGCAACTTCTAGGTGACAAGACAGATGATCATAGTCTGTAATTTTCAGTTTCAACAGTCAGAAGCAGGTCCAGGAGGGTCTCTCTCATACACATTATTTAATTTGATGCTCACAACACAAAAAACAACTATATAAGTCAGATATCTTTTGATTCTATTTTATAAATGTAGGCGCAAAGATACATAAAATTTATACATCTTGTGCTAGTTTAAAAAGAAGGTAAATGGCAAAGTCAGAACTCAAACACATGTTCTTGGACTGTGAATACATGTCACCTCTGTGAAAATATATAAAAATGAACTTGGCCATGTGTGGTCACAAAAAGGGGAGTTCTGTATGATTTTAAAAAAATGATCTCTAAAATCACAAGGCAAACAGTCTTTACGATTAGTGATCTCCACCTTACTCCCTACGTAACTTCCATGGCAATGGCAATTTTGGTTTGGTATGGCACCCTTAACAAAAGTTTACTAGCAATTAATCAGCAGCCTTTATTAGAATACCATGATGGGTCAGGCAATATGACAGACATGAGAGAGAGAGAATCAAATTTTAAAGAAGGGAATCAATCCCTGGATTCAAGAAGCTTATATTCTTCATCACAAAAATCAGTTGGATCTGTGTTATTTTGAAAATACCAAAATTAATCAAACTTCTTTCCTCATTGAGCTTAAAAAAGCTGTATTATTAAAACTCACAGATGCCAATTTAAATGTCACATACTCATTACTTTGATGGACATGCCATTAAACAAGATAGAAAATGATCTGTAGGGAAAGAGTGAAGGGAACTGGTTAAATCAACCAAACAAAGAATTTGTTTTTTGTTAATTTTTATTTTCAATTCCAAATTTTTATTCTTCCTCCATCTTTTCCCCTACCCACTGAGAAGGCACGCAATATCATTCTTGTTATACATATGACATCATGTAAAATATCTTTTCATATAAGCCAAAGTAGGAAAAAGAACAGGGAAAAGAAAAAAAAAACATCAGTCTGCATTCAACACCAACTCTCTAAGTGAAGAGCATCATTATTTTTCATCCCAATACATTGAGATTGTTATAGGTCATCGCATTGGTGAGAATGGCTGTCTTTCATAGCTGATCATTGTTATAAAATTGTTGTTACAGTGTGCAATATTTTCCTAGTATTACACATTTCACTTTATATCAGTTCTTATATGTCTTCCCAGGTTTTTCTGAAATCATCCTGCTTGTCATTTCTTATAGTACAAGAGTATTCCATCATAAGAATATATGTCCCATATTTCAGCTGTTGAAAGAATTAATTCTTTAACAAACAAGACTGTAAGGTAATCAGCTGTCATTATCTGTGCTAATGTCTCATGTATCCTGCCATGTCTTTTCTCTGATTCTCTGTGAGCCTGGAATATTCTCCCTCCTCCCTTCTTTCTTAGAATTTTTGCCTTTCTCCATAACTCACTTAGCTTATTTTTTTTTCTACAGGAGGTTTTTTCTCATTCCATCAGCATATACTATACACCCCCAGCATCCAAGGCATTCCTCTCTATCTCTCTATCTATATTATTATTTGTGTTTTGTTTCTACTATGATTCTTTTCCCCATTTTCCTAAACTACCATCTCCTCAGCTAGTTTGAAAGTGTTTTTTTTTTTTTCCCTTTATTGTTTGAGATCCCATCATATTTGCATCAGTTTACCACTTTCCTACTCCTGTGCTGGACAAACACTCCCCTCAGCTCCTGTTGCAGATGTCTCTGAGAGAACATTGAATTGATTGTCAATAAGAGCATTCTTGTTTAATACAATGAAAGTGCATCATTTTTTTATTCACTGGAATTGAGGGGAATATCATGGCTGAAACAGAGAGATGAAATCAAAGGGGGGAGGAAGAACACAATAGTGATAATACACTAACATATGGCTTTTTCATGACATCACAACATTTGCCAAGGGCTTCCTTTATCTTTTTTATTTTATAACCACCCCATCAAGTTGAGAATACAGAAATGTCTGTTCTACAGATCAGCAAACTTCAGAAAGATGGAATAAATTGCCCCTTGTTAGATAGCCAGGAACTGCCTGTTTTTCAGTGCTGTGGGAGAATGTCTCGGCTCGTAGTCTTTGAGAAGTCATCAGGTTCAAAATCTTCTGACATCAAAACTTGTAAAATTTGTTAAATTTATTAGAATCATGCCCCAGTGGCCTTTGGCTGAACATGGTCACTATTTGTTTTGTGAGGTTGTAATCTCTGTAGTCATGTCCTAACTGTTGATAGAGGATGGGAATGGAGCCAAATATGTACTTTGGCTGTGTCAAGGAAACCAACAGAACAAACTACATTATTGGATTTCCCAAAAGAAGACTCTCTAGAATAGGGCCTTAGGCAAAGGCGAACATCATAATAAGGGTGAAAACCAGTACACAATTGACTTTGCAATGATTGCTGCTCTGTTGAACATTATCTTAGTCTGGGACTTTATCGGATCTTGGAAGATAACCTGACTTCCCCTCACTTGAGAAGTTCTATCTTTTAAAAAAATGTTTTAAATACAATGTTAATGATGTGCTTTGTTTTTATATCCCTTATATTTCCCAACATCATCTTCTTGTGCAAGAGAACTATCCCTTTTGACAAAGAATAAAAGAAATAAAAAGAAAACTATTCAGAAACAGTTACCAACATATTAAAAAAAGTTTCAATCTTTATATGGTGTTCCCTATCTGTGGTTTTCCACCTCTGCCAAGGAGGTGGTGTGAGGTAGAAGCTTAACATAGTGCCTGAAACATAATAGGTGCTTAATAAATGTTTGTTGAATTTCATTTTGTAGGAGGAGTTCTTCAAGAATTCACACACATTGTGAGCATGCAATTCTTAATCAAGAGAATTGTTTGATGTCCACCTCTGACATTTACAAACTGTGGGATTGTGGGAAAAAATAACATCTTTTCTGCCTCTTTTTTTTCTCTATAAACTGGGGGGAGTATTATCTATTACCATGAGTCAGGAAAGAGCTAATCACTTAGCTTCTCCCAACTTCAGTTTCCTCGTTTGTAAAATAAGAATAATAATGGCACCTATTTCACAGGATTCTTGGGATGATTAAATATGATAATATTTGGATATATTATCCAAATATAATAAATTTGGAAATTTAAAGTATTATATAAATGCTATCACCACTATTACTACTACCTCTACTAGTCCCTGTGCTTCATTTTCATGATGTCATGTCTTGGGAATGATTTGGATTTTAGTGATGTGATTGTATCAAGTGTCCAGTGGCAGGGCACATAACAAGACAACTGCTGATCGCTGGGATACAGAGGATGCCCTTGGCAATTTCACCATCTGACCAGGCTCTAAGCTCTCCACAATGCCTGCTTTAGCGGTTTTCATGGAGGTTAGAACAAATAATCCACCTCTGCCCATTCTACCTGGAAAAGTTTTCACATACTTGAAGTAAGCATCCTCCTAATTCATCAACAAGTTTAAAACCTGGCAGCTGCTCTCAATCTAGTTTTATTGGGATGGTGGCTAAACATGCTATAGTTTTTTGGAGCAAGTGGATACCACAGATGGATAAACAGACCAGGACAGGGCTCAGGAAGTCATCAGAACAGAGGGGCTGGTCCTCCCTGAACACTACCACCATCACTAGTACTATAATCATCACCACCAACAATACCAGCACTACTACTCCTCTGTCACTTCCACCCCACCATCATTATTACCATCACCATCACTACTACTACTGTTCCCAACTACCACTACTACTATTACTACCATTACCACCCCACCACTACAACTACCCTACTACCACTAGCACTAGTACTACTACTATTTCACCACTACTACCACCACTATTAGTATCACTACTAACACCACCATCACCACTATCCACCATCATTATCACTACAACTACTACACAGAAATGTTTTTTAAAATGTTTCTATAGAAAGAATACCAAATGAATAAGAAGTCAAGCCAACAAAGGTTTATGGAGTATCCATTGTGTTCCATGAACTGAACTAGGCTCTGGAGATAGGGAGACAAAACAAAACAAAGAGGCTTTGCCTTTAAGCAGTTAAGATTCTTCTGTTGATGGAAGGAGCTTTTATACTACTGAATGTATCCATGATAATTTGAAGGCTGACAAGACAGTAGGATCCTAAGGCCATGGATTTAGTACTCTATGAAGTATTATTAAGGGTCATCTAAGTCAACCCCATTTACTTTAAATAGATGAGGAAGCAAGGGGTCACAACTTCTCAAAGTCTCACATATCACAGGTAGTTGGACTCCAGGTTTCTGAATCTCAATTTCAGAATCTTTTTCCTATAATTTAATTCTTCTCAATTAGAGAAAATGAGCAAAGTTTCCATAGATATGAATCATATTTTTGAGGCTAAAAGGTATCAGAATAAACTGAGGCACCAAAATGTTACTTTTTTTTTGTCAAAATCAAACTAGTAGTAAATAAAATCAGAGGATTTTAATTTATCTTTTTTGATTCTGATTCCAATATTTTTTATATAACCCCACAGGGACATTTTTTAATGCCCATTTTTACTAAGTATATCTCTGAAACATCTGTACTAAATATGTACTATTTTTATCTCTATCTATATTCATATACAATATGAATATTTAGTTATATTTCCTTCATATCTGTGGCCACTGTCTAGTTCAGATATTCATGGTCTCTTCTGTTCAATTAGTCTCCAAGATGGGCTCTCCACTAATCCCTCTTCACTCTAATTCATCCTACACACAACGGCCAAAGTAATATGTTGAAGCACAAATATGACCACTTACCTTTCCTGCTCAAAGAGTTCAAGGTGATAGTGATTGCTTTGAGGACAAAACACAAATTTTTCTGTTTGCTATTTAAAATCCTCCAAAATCAGATCCCTGTTCTCCCTTCCAGACTTAGTCCCAATTACTCTGTTTCAGTCATGTTGCTCCCTCTGATGATCCTCCTCCATGACTTCCCTCCCTTTTTTGTGCTTTTATATAGTCAATTATCCATGCCTTGAATGGACTCACTCCTTTCTTCTGCCTCTTAGAATATTTAGCTTCTTTCAACGCTTGGCTAAAGTTCCACATTCTATATGAAATCTCTCCTAATCCATCCCACCCCAGACACTGCTACAAATGTCTTCCCACCCAGTGCTAAGTATTTATAGAGGATATTTTAAATTTACCTATAGGTACACATTCCCACAACAGATTATCAGCTCCTCAAAAACAAGTGCTGTTTCATTTTTGACTTTGTATTCCCAGCACCTAGCTTTATTCTTAGTACTAATTAGATACTTGATAAGAGCATTGATTGATTGCCTCTTCTATTTAGGCAAAGAGTGCTTGCTATGTTCACTGAAATTATATAACTTTTGGCATGTATATTTAGAGGGGCAGGATTTTATGTGTATTGTAATTGTTTTGAGTGGAATGTATCCTCTCTCTTTTTTTTTGTTTCTTCATGATTTTAATTAATACTTTATATAGAAATATTGTAATTATGTGGTCTTATTTTGTATGCTGCTACTCAACTAAATCATCTCATTAAGCTTCTGTGCTGGCTCTCTGGGCATTCAGTCCTGTTATCTTTTGATTCTTTTCAAATATTTTTTTCTTCTACACTTCTCTTTAAAAAAAAAAAAAAAAACTACTCTTTTGTAGACTTGCTCTCTCACATTCTAGCTTCTCTATTTTTTTTTTTTTTTAGCAAAAATGGATTTTCTTCCATAAGATCTATAAATTATATTATTTGCTCTTCTGAACCCATTCTTGAGTATTTTTTTCTTTCCATTTTCATTTCAAGGATCCTTGTAGAATCTCTAATACTTTCACCTTTCTATTGGATTCCTTTGTTGAGAAATGCTTTTTCAGTGAAGTAGCTCCATTCTTCTAGCATTTATTTTTTTCTTCTCAGTAAGCTTTTATATTTATCAACTATATTGTTGGATTTTCTATGGCTTGGCAAAGAATTTCATTTTACAATCTGGATTTTAGGAAAAATCTGGGCTCAAAATTATGTTTAAGAGATTTCCTCGATTTAATGACCCTGATCAAGCCCCATTCACCATTCTGGGACTGCAATTTTCTCATCTGCAAAATGGGAGGCTTGGACTATTTGACCTCTCAACTCCTTTCTATGATCTTACCCTCACTCTAGGGATCCTTGAAGTCCTGTAAACACAGGATTTCTGGGACACCATCTCCCATCTTCTTTGCCAATTCTTTATTTTCTCAAACCATTGGAACATGGTTTTCTGTAAGATCTATGCTGGTCAAGAGGTGAGAATACCCATGGGTCATTAGTCAAAGGCAAACTCACTTTAACTGAAACCAATTCCTAACTTTTCCTATTCTCACTCTTTTGAACTCTGTTTTTCTATTTTCAATTGACATTTTTTCCAGTCCCCAGACTGACTTCAGGGATCTGGTAGAAAAGAGATTGGTGGAAGCTTCCTTGGTACACTTCTGAAGGAAAGATCTTGAAAGTCCTTACTCTTGAGTCTCATTTTCACATTTTTCTCACTCTTGGACTTTTATTTTTCTCTATATGACATTAAATCAGTTATTTTGTGATACCACATTTCTGATCCTCTCTCTTCTTTCCAACTTTCTCTCCTAGGATAGAGATTCTTTGACAGGATAATGTCCCCCATTCCAGCCATTCCTCCATACACATATGTATACTTTCTTCTGAAACTGGTATCTGCTCTGATTCAGGGATCTCAATGTACCCTGGAAGTGGTGGAATGTTTCTAAAACTTCAGTCACCAAGACTGACGTAGGGATGCTTCCAGCCAGAATTGGCAAAGGCTTTAGAAGGTCTTGGGCCTGGAAGCTGCTGAAGAACCAGAAATAGAAACAATGAACCAGTTGTCTACAAATTGTTGTTTTCTCTAAGAATCATCTTGTGGTAAATTCTTTGAAGTTTTCTTTCCCTGTAATTGTTTTAGCTGCTGATTTTGAAAATAAACAACAACAAAACCAAGTGTGTTTTCCTCCTTTTAATTTCATATGGTTGGGGAAAGCCAATCCCTAGCTTATCGGTCACCCAACCATCTTCACAGAATTAAGTCTGGGAGAATATTCAGTGAAGATGGGCTCTTATATTTTTCTAGAAATCATGAGGCATGGAAGAATAACTCTTTGATTTTCTTCTGGTAAGGGTTTACTTCGTGTCATAGGTTCAAACCTGAAATAAGCCTGCGTACTTTGTCTAAGCAGTTCATTGAGCATATATTATCTTCATAAAATCAGGAGAAAAGGATTCAGGCTTTGTTTTGGTGGCAGGATCTACGGGGTCCATCTAATACCCACTGGTTGACTGTGTTCTGGCTTTTGATTTAGATTCTTTGTTGCCTTATTTATCCCCTATGTTGATTCTTTTAATTCTGACATCTAGTCTGTAGACCTTGTGACATAAATTGTATTTGGGATGCAGAGCAAGAGCTGCATTTGGGGGTTCATAGTTCAAACATCCTTCATCCTGCTTCTTACAGCATATCTAGACCAATTTCAAAAGTTGATCAATAAAACATACCTAGACTCCCCTGTGACCTTGTTAAGGGTATCCAGGTGTTCTGCTCCATGAATTAAGAAGATGCATCATTACAAACCACATGTGCTACCCAACAGGGTTTAGACTTCCTGGGATTTTTATTGATTATTCAAAGTAGCTCAGCACTGTCTTTCAAATCTCTTGATTTTGACTAACAGCTATGTTCCAAGTTATTTATTTGATTCAATCTCACTTGACTTAACTTAGTTTATGCCTTGCTTTTCTATCCTTGATCTAAGGCTTTGGGACTATACTATTGACTTTGTCCCAAATCTTACCCCATAGAGCTATGTGGCCATAGCTATATTTTCTTATCAATGGAAGTCACAGTTAGGAAAACCTTCCTTAACATTTGTATTCATAAACCACAGATCTGGCCATGTCTGTCCCCTGCTCAAAGGACTTCAAAGGCTCTCTACTGTCTGTATGAAATCTATTCTTCTCTGATTGGCATTTAAAGCTCCTCACAATTAGGATATGATTTGCTTTTCAAGGAATCTCCATTAGTTCTATTCATTCCCTTTTTGTTTCAGCCAAAGTAAACCAGGTTCTGCATTCCCTGTCAGAATTTTCATTTTCTATCTCTTTTCCTTTGTATTCAATGCCTAGAATATACTTCCTTCTCATTTTGCCCAAATAGTATCCCTACCAGCTTCCTTCAGTGCCCAGCTCAAATGGCACTGGCAACATGAGACCTATCTTAATTCTAGTAGCTATTTAGTTAGTCCAATGCCTAATATGTTGTGTATAGGGGCTAGACCTGTAGACCTGTGATCTCATTCATATATGGAACTCTAAGGTGAGGAAACTTTCTCTGCCCATGTAGGTCATCCCTGTTAAGGACCATGACTAAGTGCACTGTAAGGGGCAGGTCAATTGTCCAAGAACCTCCACAGCTGTGAACATATGAAAGAGTTGTGGGGAAGGTGTTACTTTACTGACACAGGTGTTGCTTGTGGACTGGGGATGAGATAAATTTGAAGCAGAGGGAAAAGGAGGGAGGTCGGAGAACAGCAACTGCCTCTCAGTCTCCTTGAATCACTATCATCCTCTCACAAGAAGAGAAGAAAAAATCTACTAGAGGTAAAGCAAAATTACATATTGTGTTCCCATTACATCCCCTCTTATTTAATGATGGGATTAGTGTGCTACCTAAGTTATTATATCTGAAACATAAGGTTACCTTGCTCAAGGTGAAACTGGCTTTCTATTCACTATGACACTTACCCTCTCTGACAATATATACCTGGAGAGTAGAACAATAATAATTAAGGATGAAAATGTAGGAATCATTCCTGGGGTTCCTGGGATTATTAGCCTGATTCCTGCCCTCTTTCCTCACTAAATATCGTTGATCTATTTACTTAATCTTGAGTTGTGGCAACCACAATTTTAAGATTGGGGAAAGAGAGATAATGAGTCTTATGTCAGCAATTCTCTGGTTCAAAAATTAATTTGGTGAAAATGTCTTCTTCCCACCTAGTTCTATTTAGGAGAAACACATGGATATGTACAAACAAAACTCCCTGAGGCTATACTCAAGAGCAGGGAACCCAAGGAGCCAAAGAGACAAAAGTAAAATTTCCTGACATTAATAGTTTGGAATTCTTCTTTTGAAAACTGTTTGTACATATACTTTGGCCACAAATCCATTGGTGACAGGCTATTGATCTTACATATTTATAGCCATTCTTTATATTTCTTAGAAATCAGAAATTCATCACAAATATTTGATACAAACTTTCCTCCCTTAATCAGCATATTCTAGTCTTATTTTTATTGCATCATTTTATGCAATTTTAAAATTTCCTGTTATACAATTTATGTATTCTGTCCTTTCTATTTTAATAGAATGTTGCTTAAGATCTAATGCCTGAAATCCTTCTCTTCTTTCAAACTCTATTAATATTTTGTCCATGTTGATTATATGAATCCATATGAGCCTGCTAAATTTTATTTGCAGAGACTTGGATAGATTTCTAGACTTCTCCCCTCCACCATCCTTCTTAAAGGAATATATTGATTTCTGCCTAGAGAGGAGACAAGAGATTGGGGTGAGAGACTGGTCACTCTGCTCATCTCAGAGAAAGGTTAACAGGTTAGAATTATGTCTATCCACCCTTCAAATATAGTTTAGTCTAAGATAAATAATGTCTAGTTTCAAGATGAGTTTCTCATCAGTTTCTCTTAATGGAGACGAGCTGCTTGAAAATCTCTCTCTTTCTCTCTCTCTCTTCTCTTCTTCTCTCTCTCCATGTAAATATAGATATGTAGATAGATGTAGATATTTATATCTATCTTTATATATAAAATTTTAAAGGCTTGATTCTCATCCCACCAAATGCTAGCTCTACAAAGAATATGTGTCTGAGCCAATAGCATTCAGAAACCAGAGCAGGTGTGCAGATGAGAATATATCAGACAATATACAGAGTGAATGAATTGATCTCGCCCAAGGGGAAATTTTTCAAAGTGTCTTTTGGGACAAGCTGAGGGTAAGAATATGAGCTGTGGCTTCCAGACATATCAGCTTCTTCCCCGAGTCTTTCTTTTCAGAAGATGGAAGAACATTTGGAACCATGTCTGTTCTTTCTTGAAGCTGGAAGGCAGATGGTAAAATTTCTCTTCTCCAAGTTCTTGCCAACTCTACCCCTCAGGGAAAGTCGGAGCACTGTGTGTTCAGTTTCCACCATTATAAAGAATCTTCTGCAAATGGACTCGGAGCTGTTGATTTCATAACTATTGATCTGAAAGGGGCCTTCTAATCAATTTAATCTAGTACTTCTTACTCCACAAATGATAATCTGAAGCCCAAAGACTTGAGAGTTTCTTATTCAAAAACAAATTGGATAGATTTTTATAGAAAGGATGATGGGAATATGTGTGACAACATTGAAAAGGAAAGCTGACTTATTTCAAGTCTGGGAAGATGGATTCAGATCCTCTCTCTTTTATTCACTACCTTTGTCACCATCACTTTACAATGTAAACCATGTGAGCTCTAATTTTTTCAATTTTAAAATGGTAGTGTTTCATCTATATGGCCTCATGATCTTTTGCTCTATCAGGTTATAAGATTCTATGATTACATTAGAGTAATATTTTTCTGAAATTTCTGTGAATCTCACACCAACGCCCATTGGAGCTTAGATGAAAAGTGACTTCTTGTGATGAGGGTATTGAGATTCGGTTTCCCAATTTTAGTTACTGGCACATCTGATAGAATTTCAAGCCCAGGAATGACATGGACTTTAGCTAAAACTTTGACTGTGACAATGTATCAGCTGCATCCAAATTTCATTTACCATTCAGAATTACGGACCAGAATAGAAGATTCAGAACATTCTGCTGCTAAGAACATAACTACTGCCATATTTTACAACAGGCAAAAAATGTGCATAGCATGGGAATTAAAGAGCAAATTACTAAAATAGTTTAAATAGGATGATAAAACCAAATAGCAGATCATGTGTGCTTGTTTTCCATTGATGTGATAATAGAACTGGATTTTTCAGTCTCAATTATAACCTGACTCTCATCCAAGAGAAAAGAAAATTCTCTAATTATTATTACCAAACTCTGACTTGAATAACCTGTAAAATGTTCTTCCTTATGAGACTTTGGGCGAGTGTGTGTGTGTGTGTGTGTGTGTGTGTGTGTGTGTATGGCTGAAGAAAGTGAAGATGGGAGTGAGGATAAAAATGTAGTATTTTCTTTTTAGTTAGATGCAAGTAATTCCTGGGAAGAAAAAGTAAAGACTTGAGAATAATGGAGTTAAAACTTTTTAATAGTAGCAGAATAATTTAAGCCACGGGGACTTCAGATTTCACTGACATGCAGAATTATTAATGCTATCATCCCGTGTCTCTGTCTGTCGTGTCTCTGTCTGTCGTGTCTCTGTCTGTCGTGTCTCTGTCTGTCGTGTCTCTGTCTGTCGTGTCTCTGTCTGTCGTGTCTCTGTCTGTCGTGTCTCTGTCTGTCGTGTCTCTGTCTGTCGTGTCTCTCTTCCTTGCCCTCCTTCTCCCTACCTCTCTCCATCTTTTTTCCTGTCTCTCTCTCTGTGCTTCTGTCTGTCTATTTCTCTGTTTCTATCTCTCTCCCTCTTTTTCATTCCCTCCCTCTCTTCCCCCTCTCTCTGTCTCTGCCTCCCTCTCTCCCTCCCTTCCCTCATCTTTTAAAAAAAAACAAAATAAAACACGATATCATTAATTCTTTACTTAAGCTTTGGGGTTGTTTATTAACTCTATTTGAAAAATGATTAAAATGGAATATTCATTTATCCAAAAGCATTTATAAGCACAAAACATTTTTCCTTGACCTCAAGAGGTTTATGTCTATTGGGAAGAATACATGCACATAGTGCTAGTGGATAGCACACATCATCTTTATTTTATAAGTGAAAGGACTGAGTCTGTAAAGACAAAATGAACATCTTGTAATTAATTCCTACTTCTGCTCCCTTCTAGTTGAATACTATTACATGATTAACACAACTTCAGAGAAGACCATGATCTCCAGATTGGAAGGCACCATAGAGGTTATGTCCAAGATTTACTTGAACAAGAACCCCTTTTTTATTTATTGCAAATGGTCATCCACTCTACATTCAAAGAGTCTTAGTAAAGGAAAACTCATTTTATGCCAATGAATACTATCCTTTTAAAAAAAAACTAATTATTTGGAAGATTTTCCTTGAAAAGTCTTCAGTTGTAAGTTACCCTCTTTGCAACTCTGTGGAGGAAAAGAAATGGAAACAGCAAGCAATAGTCATTTTCTATCTGAAGATGGGTTGTGATAAGAAGGTCATGAGATGCACTATCTTCTCTTTACCTAAGCACAACAGAACATTGAGCAAGCACTGGCATTTAGTAGACTATGTCATTGTATGGAGAAGATACAGACATAAAACAAGAGTGATTAGGTGATGTGGAGCACAGAGTACTGGTGACTCCATAGCAAGGTGATTATCGAGAGACTCCATATCAAGACATTTTATACCTCTTTGGGATGAACAGTGGAGGAAAATCTGAATCCGTACATAGTTAGCAACAACGGAGCAGAAAAGGAGTGGTTAGCTATCAAAAATTTCATGTCCAGCCCCATATTTGTTCATCTGAGCCAGGACACTCACAAGCATTAGGATTGGTTTGAAGAAAATGATGAGGAAATTCAGAAGTTGCTAAATGAAAAATGACAACTTTATAAGGTCTACAACAGGACAATTCATCTGTCTCTAAAAGGTAACATTCAAGTCTTTCAAAAAGTGAGAGCAATGCATTGTTTACTTATTTTTCCTTTTTGATATGATTTTTTTTCTTGTGTAGCTTGATAATTGTGAAAATATGTATAGAAAAATTGCACAAGTTTAATATATATTGGATTACTTGCCATATAGGGGACGAGGTGACAGTAAGAGAAGGAGAAACAAATTTGAAAGACAAGGTTTTGCAAGTGTGAATGTTGAAAATTATGTAAGCATATGTTTTGACAATAAAAAGTTTAAAAAAAAAAACCCCTCAAATTCAAGCATAGTTTAGAGAAATCTGATTTTTTTTTTTTCACTCAATAAGAAAACAAATGAGATTCAATTTTATGTCAACAGCAACAATCCAAAGAACTTGTAGGCTGCTCTGAAGACTATTCATAAGCCAAAGACTTTTGGTGCATCTCAAATACTTAGCTTGGATGGAGTCCCCCTGCTTATCCTCCCCCCATCATCCTGGAGAGACAAACTGGACACTTCCAGGGCATTCTTAACAGACCCTCATTAACCAAAGCTAAAGCCACTCACCATATGCCATGAGTTGAAGTCAATTCTTTTGTGGCTGAACTTCCAATTGAAGACAAAGTTTTGAATGCCATTAGACTCCTATTGGATGGCAAAATATCTAGGGCTCCTTCATCCCAGCAGAGATTTACAAGGGAGGGAGTCCACTGCTCATATAGAAGATGATTGAACATTATAAGACAAGATTATATGGCAAGAGGGGATCACGAGTCCCTTGATCATTTCTATAAAGAAAAAGGAAGGAGGTTGTCCTGTGACAATCGCAGGGGGTTTGTTCTTTTTAGTCTTTACCAGCTTTATTAGCTGATCCTTTACCTAGAAAATGATCATCTGTTCAGGTGCCAGTGTGACTTTAGAAAGTAATGAAGAATGGCCAATATGATGCTTGCTGCCTGACAAGTCCAGGAGAAATGCCAGGAGCATAAAAGAGTTCATTCATCAACCTGACCAAGGCCTTTGATACTGTCTGTTGTGAGGGCTTGTGGAAGATCATGGGGAAATTGCATTTCCCGGAGAAGCTCATTGATATTACACACCAGTTTCATGATGGCATGGCTGCCCAGATTCTGGATAAGGAATTTTTTTTCATGCTTTCCCAATCATCAGTGGAAGAAAGCAGAGCTGGGTGCTTTCTCCCATGCTTCTTAGCATAATATTTCTCACCATGTTGTCAGGTACCTTCAATGAGAACAAAAATAAAATTAAGGGTGGCTACCACGCTGGTGGTAAGCTATTTGAGCTGAAAAGCCTGCGAGCCAAAGTCAAGGGAGACATAGTATGTGACTTTTTGTTCACAGATGATTGTGCACTCTCAATGTAGCTTCTGAGGCTTAGAGTCAATAAAAGTATGGATTAGTTCTCTGCTGCTTGTGCCAATTTTGGCCTGACAATACCGAGAAAGCAGAGGTTCTCCACCAACCAGAACATACCGTCCGTACATGGAGCCATTGGTTATAGCAAAGTGAAAGGTGATGAATGCTGCACATAAGTTTCCTTTCCTTGGCAATTCACTTTCCATGGTTGTAAGCAAGGATGATGAGGTTGGGGCACATTTTGCTAGATATAGTTCAGTGCTTGGGAGGCTCTGAGGGAAAGCCTCAGAGAGAAGGATTATTAAGCTTTCTACCAAACTGAAGGTCTACAAAGCCACTGTGCCAAGGTCATTGTGTGCCTGTAAAACCTGGACAATTGACCAGCTCCATGTCAGGAAACTGAATCTTTGCCGTTTGAATCACCTTAGGAAGAACGCCTGGCAAGACAAAGCGGCAGCCATTGAAGTTCGTGCTTGATGAACTTCAGCTTGAGTTCAGCTTGAGCTGAACTTCCAAGCATTCAAATCCTACTGCCGACAGCAGGGCTCCAATGGATTGGTCATATAGCCCAAATGCCCAAAGTGCATCTACCTGGAGATTATTTTACAGACAACTGGCACAAGGCAAGCACTCACACAAGAGTCAGAAGTACAAGGACATTCTGAAGGTCTGTCAGAAAAAAACAAACATTAGTATCAATTTTGAGAAAGGGAGTCTTTGACTGATACAGGAACACCCATTATGACATGCTTACGCCAAAGAATGACCTGCCCTCCACAATCAAAGCAGAATCGTCCTGGCACGAAGGCAACATGTGATCTACAAACCTAGGGATATCTGCATCCCAAATTTCCAAGGGGGCATTCGTGCATCACCTATGGGAGAGTCTTCTCCTTGTATGGGACTAATCACAGCTGACCCCATTGGTTTGTGATCCCAACAATGTTAAGCTGTTAGACTTCTTGGAGTTCTAAAGATTAACAACTACTCTCTTTGCTCCCAGTTTTGCCCTTTGGAGCACTTGGAACAAACTGACTAACTATGAGAGTTCTTCAAGTACATGAATCCAACCATTACATCCCTAGCATGGTATTCACTTCTCCAAAATAAGCATCCTCAAACTTCCCAGAAGCTTTTTTTTTTTTTTTTTTTTTTTAAAAAGACACAATCTCACACCCTTTGGTGCCCTCCTCTGAAAGCTTTGTGCCAATTTCTTAAAAATCTTCCTAGACCTAAAGAAAGCACCACTCCCATGGTCTAGTTAGAGCAGAGCCTAGACTGTTCCTCCATCATCCCAGACAATATGTTCTTATTAAATGTACCCTGAGTTTTCATTAGCTTTGAGGATGGTCAAGTGATGCTGGTGGATTGTATTGGGAAGCCAGTCTTCTAAAACTCTGATACGCTACTCTTCTGGAACAATGTATTGAGCCAGAGCTTGCCTCGTTTTTTCTCAGTGAAATTGATTTTTGAAGCATTTTAAAACTTTGCATTTAAATGTATTATATCTTACATTTGCACTTAAATATGTTACAGAATGAATTAGATTAATTCTAAAATTGTAGCCTAAAGTCTTTTCTGACTTCTGAGTATTATTCTGTTGTTCCCGTACTATGTGAGCTACTTGTTATAACAAGGTACAGGGCATTAAAATCTCAAGAGAGAGGCTGCAGAGAGAGGGCAAAAACAATCCCACTTTAAGCCATTCAACCCCTTACCCCCTTCCACTGAGAAGATAAGCAAATCCTGAGAAGGATTTAACTTCAGTGTAAGTCAGCCAACACTAGCCTCCAAGGTAATACCCCATGTAGTCTTAAACTTGACTAACATACATTTATTTTTATCAGTGATGAAAATTAAAATAAAATACTTTGATTCATGCAAAGATGCTAAATCAGCATGTGACGTAAAAGGTTATCTATCTCTCTCTTCTATTAATATTTAATCATTAATTGAGATTAAGAATTTTCTTTTTCTATTTCCTCATTCAGAAATTAGACCCTTAAAGGTTTTTTGAAAAGGATCTGAAGAACATTGCTGATGAATGAGATTCCCCAAATTCTTGTGGTACATGGTTTTTAATTTTTGGGAGGGATTTCTACCTGAGTGGGAGGGTTCATAAACAGAATCTAGTCTAAATAAGAGCTTGCCCTTAGGAAATAAACCCCTATCTGACTTAGATCACCCCAAACTCCACTAGAATGTATCAAGCTTATAAAGCAGAAAACCAAGTGCTGAGATATGGGTGAATTTGCCCAGATTGCTGGAGGTGGTTGAGTTTCTGAATTAGGTCATGTTCTCTGCAGGATGAGCTGAAGACTTTTTCCACCCACATTTTCATTAATATGTCTACTTCCTCATTGATTGTTAGTCAAGCAGAGTTTATTTGTACCCTCAGGTATACCCCTTTCCCAAAGACTTTCTAATCTTTCAGAGGCCTCCTAAATTCATCTTTGGTTTACAAGAGAACGCCTTTTATTATTTGTTTGATAATCAGGATGAATAAAATAATTAATTACCTAGAAATTAGGTCTCTTGGACTTGTCATTGATCACATGACATAGCTCCTGCCCTCAAAAGTAGTGTGATCTTTTTAGGGATTTAAAAAATACATTAATAAGTGATTCAGTGCCATGATGTATAATCTAGAGATTTAAAGGTTCCATGAAGAATAGACAAGTATGAGGAGGAAGTTGACACGTACTTTCTAGAAGAAAAATATACCTCAAGATAGAAAGAGTTGGAAGGTGGGTAGAATTTTGGAGAAGAAAGAAATTCTGTGTGCATGAACTACATGAGTAAAGTTGTAGAGGCAGGATTCAACCAGGCATGTAGGGAAAATGTCAAATATTAACCAAATCCAAAGGAAGAAAGTATATTGAATCCAAATATAGGTCATGGGTTTGATCCAAAGGGAAGTCAAGTCCTTGGGATGCCGGGATTTGCACATGGTAGGATACTAGGCAGATAGATTGTGAAGGGCTTTGGATGTCAGAATAAGTACCTTGGGTTCAATGAAATCAACAGAGGAAGCCACTATGAGAATCTTTTCAGTCTTGAAACATAATGAAAATGCCATATGGGAAAGCTGGATTTGATTGTAATAATAGTGTAAAGCCCAGATCAGGAGTGATGGTTGGGAGGTCAAGGATCTAGTCTCATAAACTGGAAATAAAAAGAATGGAATAGAACCCAGAAGAAAGAACTGGGGGAGGGTGAAAATGCTTTAGTTATCTCCTCATTCTTAGGATGTCTATAGAACACTGACTGCTCTCAAAAATATGTACTTGTTTCAGGACCATTGCTAAATTTGCTTCAAGTATTTTTGTTAAACTGCACTGAAATCTGTTCAGAGTGACACTACTATATCATGCAAATAAACAGAAGTAGGGACAGATGGATGTGGCCACACTAATGGGTTGCCATGTTGATTTAAGACATATCAAAAAGGTCACTTCACTTGTGATGCATATTTGTATTTGAAAAAAAAATATTGAGGTAGGACTTATTGACCCCCCCAAAGCAATTCGTTACCTTGCTTTTTGCTAATTCCCACAGAAAAGAGATTGGTGTCCTTTATTTTGTCCGCTTTGATTAGATTTTTGTGAGTGAGTTAGTTAAATTTGGAGAACTGAATGACTTGGTTTTTTTTTTTTTTTTTTTTTTCCCTCAGGATTAAATGAAGAATTCTGATCATAGCTACTCAACATGACTCCTATACAACTCTCCTTAATTCTGTTCCAAGCTTTAGCAATTTTTAGTATCTAACAGATCTTATTCAAATGGTCTGGCCTCCTTACCAAAGCACATTTTTAGTTTCCATGGATAATTCTTTCAGTTGATAATAATAAACAAATAAAACTGCTTGATTAGTTATATGAACTTCACAGGTTTCAGGTTTCCTTTTTTTTTTTTTTTCTAAACAAAATGAAGGTATTTCAAGGATGCATTTATTAAACAGTCATTGAAGATTGAGTACTGGGGTAGGTACCATGGATTTAAACACAAAATAAATAATTATTTTCTGAAATTTATCCAAATTTTCATAGTGACAAATTTTGTGATAACAAAAAAGTGAAAACAAAATGAAAGCATGTGAATTGGGTAATACCTCAGCAAATGTTCATATGGGAACATAATGGAATAGACTTGGCTATAAGAAATGATTGATTTGATGACTGCACTAATAACACCTAGAAAGTCTTTCATGTACTGAAGGCAAGTGAAGTAAGCACACCCAAGAAAACAATATACAATAACTTCAGCGATGTAAATGGAGACAAAGGACAACTACAAAATAATAATTTTAAAAACGAATGCTGCAAAAATACAAGGAATGATCCCTTCTCAAAAGAAGAGATGTGAGCAGATATCTCTCTCGTGACTCTGTAGGGGAAGAGGGAGCAGCCGATGAGAGGGAAGTACAATATATATTTTCATTATGGTACTTTGATTTCTTCTCTTTTTTCATAGTAGGAGACTATGACTTTCTAAGAGGGTCAGAGAAGGATGTAGGAGGAAATTTAAGCTGTGTAAAAAACAAAAAGAATTACTAATTTTTTTTTTCTGAAAAAAGTAAACATACTACTGGAGACTCATGAGTTTTGATTTAATGAAAGAGAATGCAGAGCTACAAAATATCTTGAACCTTAATTACATTTTTTAAGAGCCCTAAGTTAAAGATTGGGATTGTTTCAGGGCCACATGAACAGCCACATTAGAAAGCTGTGACAACTAAAAACTGATTCAGGCCTTGTTAGACTAATCCCATGTAGCTCTTGGCAACCCTGTACATACTTAGAGCATAATTGTTAGTAAACATATTTGGCACTTTCTCATTTTATTTTTTTTTTTTTTGGACATGTAAAATAAATTGGGTTCACATTTAAGTAAATTGAGAAGGTGATGAAAGACCAGACTTGACTGATTGTTGATATGTAAATATTAAGTTGCCACAAATGTTTGATCTATGTGCAAAATGGAGGGATGAGACAGCTGAGAGTTGCACTGCATAAGATTTTAGGAAGAAGGATGGTGGGAGTTTATGTGTAAGATTATGATGTTAAAAATCATACATCCAACATGAACCAAAAGTCATATTTGAACCTGGATTTAAGGCCCATTTTCTATTCACTAAGCTACATGGTTGTTGTTATTGTTGAGTCATTGTCATGTCCAACCCTTTGTGACTCCATTAATCACATTGTCTATGAGGTTTTCAGACACTGGAGTGGTTTGCCATTTCCTTTCCAACTAATTAAGAGGTTAGATAATTTACCCAGTGTCAAATAGCTACTAAGAGTCTGATGCCGCATTTGAACTCCCAACTTGGTGACTCCAGGTCTGGCACTCTGTTCCCTGAGCCACCTAACTGCATCCTCCCACAATCCCTCTGTTATTTTCCATTTATAATTCAGAATTGTCATTTTAGTCTATTCAGACCACACTTCCAGACCATCAAGATTATCCAAATCCCAAATCTGCTATTCAGTGTGTTTACTAATTGGATAAGGCAGCTTTTGTCCAAGTCATTGATAAAAATGCAGAACACACAACTGGGAAATACCTGGATCTCTAGGTTACACACCAAAAATCCTCCTTCCACGTGGTATTGAAGTGTGAGCGATAACTGATGTCTGAGATCCCTTTTAAACTTATGATTACAAAGTCCTTTATCCTTAGAGTCTTCATAGAATCCATCACTTTCTCAAGCATCATGGCCCATAAGAAGCTTTGCTTGTGTCCTGTCTTCCTAGAAATCTTGTATTGTTTGTATATTTAGACATGTTTCCTAGAAACTTACGATGTCTCTTGGAGTGTTTTAGTGTGTTTTTTAAAGAGTGTTTAGGGTGCTTTTACCTTTGTATGTAGTGCCCAACACAATGCTTGTTGATGAGTTGATTGGATTGGACTAATGGATTAAATCAAATATGTAGGAAAAAGGATTTGTGATATTGTTAGGCTGTTTAAACCCAACCTTATGTGATTGTAGGTAATTAGTGAATGTGTTGTGGGTTGACCATTTGAATTTGTTCTGGTGGAATCATTAAGGCTGCTTCAGAGAAATCTCCAATCTCCTTATTGCCCTTTGACTAGAATAGTGCTTTTCTTCCTTATATATTTCCTCTTAATCCAGTCATAAGTATTCAGTAAGGTATTGCCAAGTGTGATAACACTGATCAAGAGGAATAGCTTTGTATAGACAGTAACAAAGCTTCTCAGTTGCTCCCATTTGCCAATTAGCTTTTGGTCTTTTTGAAGAATTAGTGAATCATGCTCTCATTGCTAATATTTTCTAGTTCTAGTTCTAAAAACTGCCTAGGTATAAACTAAATCTAATTAAAATAATAGTAAGAGCTTATATGAGCACTTTTCATCTATTATGTCATTTAGTCTTTACAACCCTTCTGAGAGTAGTTGTTATTCTTAATTAAATGATTGAGGAAACTGAGGCATTAGGGGACTTACTTAGGATCACATAGCTAGGAAGTATTGGACCAATTTTGAAGAATCTTTCTAGACTCCATCTCTAGTCTTTGGGTATGACCTTGCTTTAGTTAGTTGGTCATCGGGGCAGGGAGGGCTATGCTCTTAGAGAAAAATGATTTGTGGACCACGTCCCATAGAAGAGAGAAAGTAAAGGAGTGCCCAGATACTCTGAATCTGATGTTCTAGGAATAAACCTTTTGATTTGGCCACAAGGAAGAGTGGGGAGCTTAGGAGGTAGAACATACATGAGGACTAAGGAAAAGTGTGAAAGGAGGCTGAGGAACCATTTCTTGGGTGTCTAGGCTTGACAACACTAATGGGAAGCATGATCACCAGCTCTGAGACCACCAGCACCAGTCCTGCCATCAGCATCAGTCCCATTTGCACAAATATGTCGCCTTTTACCAAGTGCTTTTCATTTTCCTTTCATTAGCCCATCTGCACCTTGTGACATCCTCAGGGTGACCCTGGGAAGCAGAAACAATAAAAACTATCAAAGATGAGGAAATCACTCAATCAGCAAGTATTTATTAAGCACCTTCTCTGTGCTAAATCCTGTGCTAGATCCCGGGAATACAGGTACAAAGAATGAACCATTCCCTACCCACAGTGAACTAGCCAAGCCAGAGGATTTAAGTGACAATGATGAGGTTCAACCCCAATGATGAGGTTGGGGTAGCCATTCCTAGTTTAAAATATGAGGCACAAGGTGCAAGGTGCTTGTGAAGAATTTCCAATGTTGTTCTATCATAAGGAACTATATTTATGAGAAGTTACAGGCAAAAGAAAGAGGTAAAATAGGAAATAGTACCACGAGAGCATATAGTTAGCAAGGACAGAGGTTTTAACCATTAACAAGGGAAAAGACAAGTTCCCCAGTGGAACTCACATTTAGGCAGGAGAAAGGGACTATACCAGGAGGTGGAGCAGCCGTCTACTGGCTGGCTAAATTTGTAGAGGAGTTTAGTATCCTAAAAGAATTAAGTATGGCAAGGAGAAGCTGCCTCTAAAAATGGGGAGGAAGGGTGAGAAGAGAGACACCGGATGGCAGAATGGGCCTTGGAAGGTTTATTGGGGAGATTTAATCTCGGGGGTATGACATCACAATTTGGCTTTCTGATTGGATGCAGTAAAGTGGGATTTCCCAGGACCTCCACAGTGTTAGGATTATAAATTTGAGCTGATCCCATCAGTGCCCTGCCCTGCTTGCTTCAGGGAGTATTATCATCTTATCAGTACCTTAGGCTCTCAGCCAACTCCAGCCAATTACCCCAAACCTATTGTTCCCCTGGTATTTCCTGATACTCACCACTCCCACTACAACCATGGATGAGGTCTCCATAGAAATACCTAGCTTGAAATAAAAAGTGACAGATTCACGATGACCATTCTCTTTGAAAAAAGGTTTATTTAGGAAAAGAGGTTAAAGACAGAAAAAAGGGGCAAATACGAAAGAACATCAAGTTAGAAAGGAGAGGAATCTGGAAGCATCCATTCAAAGAATATGCCATGAGACCGTGAGTATGTCATTGCCTGGCAGAAGAGTTAGCAGACTACCGAGTTAGCCAGAGGAAGGGGAAAGGAGCCTTTGGGGGGAAGGGCCTATGGGGAGGGAGAGAGAGAACCTGCTAGTGGGCTTAAAGAACTTGCTGACTAACCCTGAAAAGAACTTAGCAAAGATCTTCATCCTGAGCAGGTCTTCTATAGGGGAGACACAACAGATCTGAGGGAGGGAGGATTGGCAGACCAGGTCCCAAATCTGTCTAAAGATACACTAATCAATATCTCAAAAGGTGGTTTAAAAATCTACACAGGTTGGGGGGAGGCTGATGAAGAATTCCATTCTCATAATCACTCTCTAAAAGCGGGATAATTTGGGAATTGGTTCTATCTGAAAGTAGCCAGATGGGCTTTCTTTCTGACAAGGAAGGACAGCCATTTCACCTCAAGGACCACTCCTCCTTCTTCTCTTCTCCCATTTTTCTTCCCTGTCCTTCTTCTTCTGCTCTTCCTCCTCCTTTTCCTCTTCTTCCTAATGCTGTTATTACTGTTTCTACTGCCTGGATTGCTCCCTAACCTTGATCACAGAATGGGTGTTGCCTCAGCCAAACTGAGGCCTGTTGAAGATTAGCCTTAAAAATAAAGATCTTCTCCCACTTCATCCAGGCCATCTCCAGTGGTCCTTATCTAGATCTGGCCACTGGGCCCACCTCTGGGGGAAAGTGAGGTTGCCCAGCCCTCTCTCACTTAAATCCAATTCATTTGCATGTCATGGTATCTCCTCCCTGATGACCTTGTCCTTTTGGAGAGCAGACAAAAAACAAAACAAAACAAAACAGAATAGCTATTACTACCATACTATAGTATTTACAAGTAACATTTATATAGTAGAACAATATATAACAGAACTAGATATAGTATAACAATATTTCTATAGTATAAAATAGTAGTTGCTAATAACATGCTAATATGTAGCATGTTAATGATGGAAAGGAGACAGCAGTGACTCTGAAGCCCTTTTGAATGATTGTAAAACATAATAATATTCCTTCCCTTAGATTTTAGGGAAGATATATTAGTGATCCTAAAGCCCTCTGACCTTGTTCTAACAATCTGTCTGTCAATGATTTCAAAGTCTTCTGGCCTTAGAACCGTCCAGCAAACACTGCTGACCATCAGATAGATAATCTGTTGGTCAGTAATGACCAAGTTCCTGGAACAGGTGACCCCTCACACCTACTTGTAAACCATAAAATTAGCAAATGTAATCTGTGGGTCAGTGATAACAAAACTCTTGAGACCGCTCCTCAGACCACTTGTAAGCCATAAAATTGACAAATAAATAACATGAAGGTCCTGGTTTTTCTTTTTCCTATAAATTTATCTTCTTGCTCCTGGATTTTTGCTAATCTCTTCTGGAGTTTAGTCAGCTTGCAATGGCATTACAATTACAAATAAACTTTGCCCCTTAACAAGGAAATGGATTCAAGCCTGTAAATTTTTCGAGACATCTCATGACATCCGTCTGGGACCCCAAACTTCCGGGGTTCCCATTCCCAAACTCAGCATTAAGACCTGCTTTACAAAGGTGCATTATCACCCTCATTTTATAGAGCAGAAAGCTGAGACATGGACCTCTGAGTGACATCTCTAGGTTCATACAACTGGGAAACAATTCGGGTCAGATTTCACCTGGGGATTTCCTGACTCCAAGCTCTGGGCCACAGTTTACATTTTATGGGACAGGACCTTGCTTTCTAATATTCCCTAAAATATCAAGACCTGTATTGCAAGTTGCATTGAGGTTGCACCCACCAGATTTAATATTTCTGAAATTCTTGGGTCCTTTTCTCTGAGTGGGAGAGAAGAATATTGTGTGTGAGTGTGTGGTGGGGGTAGGGAACAGGATGTCAGTACACCCAGAGCTTCAGTGCCAACTCAGACTGGACTCAGCATGGGTAATCTTTAAAGCACATACAAAGGGCCTGTTCATAGGGACTATTGGTGTCCGCCCCGTGGCCCAGCATTCCAAGCTCACTTTGCTCTGATCAGCCATAGTCGGGCACACCAGTGGACGCTAACATAGCAAAGTCATTCCAGTCCTTTCTGAGAATGACAACAACCAAGCAAAAGGAGGAATAAGAACAAAACCCATTGAATTCCTGATGTCGATTATTTGAACTCCCCCCTCTCCCCACAATGGCACAGTCTCAGCCTCTTCATGTTTGTCCATCATTGTCACTCTTCCATTTCCTTCCATGACTTTTGTACAAGACTTCCCATCCAAAATACTGGAGACTTTTCTCAATAACCCCCGGGTTCTGAGGATGCAGCTCTTTGGCTGTCCACGTCTCAGGGGACACAAGAAGGAAGAAGTGTCTTAGAATATTATTTGATGCTAATCATAAACTTCTAAATTCATTGCAATAATCTCCATTTTAGGATTACAATAAGTGTGGGGGTTCAATTATTTGTTTACAGAAACACATCCATTCTTTGCTTTTTAGAAAGATTTCCCAGCCTTACTCTATGCCCTTTAGTATATAAGCTTTAGGATCTGCCTTTCAAGTTCTGATCTTTTGCTGTCTATTTTTTAAAGGAAATTTTGTTTTGCTCCTGATTTGTTTTGTTGCACAATAGAGCATGAAGGGAACCTTTTATTTTGCTCCATGGCAGTCTGATCAAAGTAATATCTAATTTGAATGCACTGACTATGAGCATTTTCTAGACACTGGAAAGCAGCCAGACATCCACAGGACTACACTATTGAAAAGTGCAATCAACAAGACTTCCCATGGGGAGCCTGTACTCTGAAATTGGGACTC
Organism: Sarcophilus harrisii; assembly: GCF_902635505.1. Lineage (NCBI taxonomy): Eukaryota > Metazoa > Chordata > Mammalia > Dasyuromorphia > Dasyuridae > Sarcophilus > Sarcophilus harrisii. The sequence goes on from NC_045429.1 coordinate 3,524,667, forward strand.
TTGGACTGTGTAAGGGATGAGAGCCTCCTTAAACCCTACTAGGTACTGACAGCTGAGAGAAGAAAGGATTTTGGAGTCGGAGCCAGAAATGATGAGTCTTTTCTGCCTCACTGGAACCTTTAGCTATGGAACACCAAGCTCAGCATGCCCCCGCCTCCTCCTGGACCATGCTGTCTATCTCAGACTTCAAGTGAAAAAGATAGAAGGTCCTATCAGAACCAAGACTGTAATCCTCACAGCTGGCTAACACTTGATAGCTTGCAAAGTACTTTATCATGCACTGGATTATTCTCCATTCAAAACTGGTATGAGATGGCAGAGGCACACATTATGGGATCCAGATGACAGAGGAGGAAAATGAGGCATGAGATTCTTATGTTCCTTGTCCAAAGCTTCAAAGCTAGTGAAGTCACAGACAAAGCTAGAATCCCAATTGTGGTTCACAATTAATCAATCAAAGTCTCTCAAGTGATGAGGTCAGTCCCCATGGTTTGGGAGAGCAAAGATGAGGCACAAACAATGTGAAAAAAGAACAATCAGTCATTCTCCCTACCAAAGGGGATCTTTATGGATAAGAAAAGACCGCCAGCAAAATCTAATGATGATTTTTGAAACATGTTTTAGAGAATTGAGAGCCTGTATAAGCTATGGGAAAAGATGAACTATCTGGGAAGAGCTGGGAAGATAAAAGATGTGTATTTTTATCTAAAGAGTCTGAATTGCTTGGAGGTGCTAAGTGGTCAGTCTTTCTGGGGGGACTGAGACCAAGATAGTGACAATGAGGTCCTAGAGGTTGATTAATGCACAAGGATGACTTGGAGATGGTAAACATTCAGAGAGGACTTGGACAAAGGAAATGGATGAAATGTCACTGACTCATTTTCCTAAGGCCATATAGGAGTTTTGCTCTCTATCTCACACAAACCGAATAGTCTGGGCAAACTAGCATCCTTATAGTTTTTAACAGTAAGTTGGTTTAGGAAGTACACATCACAGAGAGGGAGCACTTATTCCCAATTTACTATAGACCAGGAAGTGGGATGTAAAAAGCCACCAAAACAATCTCTGTCCTTCAGGAGCTCCCCTCTTCCTGAGAGTGATATCACATCACCAACTAGTTCTGTCCTCTCTCTACAAAGAAGATGGAATCTAATCTCAAAACAAATGTGTTCTTTGTGTTAAAGTTAATTACTATTAGTAATTGTAGCCAGGAACATTTATCTAGTACGTTAAAGATTGCAAACTGCTTTATACATGTTATCTCCTAAAGTAATAGGGAGCAAATAATATTTTGTTTCAAATATTCAAAGATCTAATAATATTTCATCCAAACCTCAACCTTTGTAGGAAGTACTATTATTATCTCCCCTTTTCAGTTGGGGAAACTGAGGCAATGAATAGTGAAGTGATTTTTCCAGGGTTGTCACAGTCTGAGGATGGATTTGACTTCAGTTCTTTTGTCCACTTTCCCACTAACAGTAGAGCTGGAAGGGATCTCAGAAGCCATGAACTTTAACTTACTGTCTGACCTCAAAAGCCCATTTATAGGTGAAAAGCATGAAGCTAAAAATGATGAAATGACTTTTCCAAGACTACATATAGAGGAAGTCCCAGAGTTGGGGTCTGAACACAGGTTCCCCTTGATGTGATTCAAGGATCAATATGATTTAAATGATGTAAACCCCACATGACGATAGGCACCAACACTGGGGGTTTGGTCAGGTGAAGTATTCACAATGGCCATTCTCTTTGGAAAAAGGTAGATTTACTTAGGAGAAGGGGTTACAGACAAAATGAAGGGAAATTAATAGATATCAGGAATGGCAGAGAACATAGAAAGGGGTTTTCCTGAAATAGCACCCCAAAAGAGTTAGGCAGCTGTAAGGAGGAGAAAGGTTGGAAAGCACAGTGGAATTAGGAGAGATACAATGTGTCATGGAGGAAGCGGAAAGGGAAATACACCAAAAGGCAGAATGCTGTGGTGGACAGACTCAAAGGAGGGCAGCAACCATGGGATGGCCCATAAGTCAATTTTATAGGGAACATGTAATGTTTATAGGGAAAATTTTATAGGGAAAAATCCCCTGAGTGGGATTTCTGACAGGACATGGCAAGATGAGACTGCTCAAGACCTCTACAGAGGGGAGAGTCTCATAACTTGGATTTCAGACTGGAGGCCCTCTCCAGAAGGTGGGACCAGGGAGCTAAACAGATGTCTATCAATGCTTTCTGCCTGCTTGCCTCGGGGATCAATTCTTTAGTTTCTCTTGGTCAGAACAACATTCAGGACCTCCTTACCCTGTCTACAAAGGATAGTGAATATGAAGCTAGAAAGGAGCCAGGACTATTCAATCACCTCATTTTGCAGATATCTGATCCTCAGGGAGGTAGTTAGTCCCATAAAGTAATCAAGTAGTAAATGGCAGAAGGGATATTAGAACCTGTCTCAATCCTTTCTATATTTTAGCCATGGCACTACGTCACTAGAAGAGAACATCTTACCTGCAAATCTTGGCAAGAGCTAGAGGATGAACTGATTGGCAATAGTCATTGCACAAAGCTGGTCCTTAGTGGGGTGCTCCTTACCTGGGAGTTCATTAGAAGATAAGATTATGGAGCAGAGGTAAGACCATTAGTAATATCTTAGCCATTCATCATCTATGTGATTAATGGGATACTAAAGACCAAAGTTTTTCTTTTGTACAGAGACACCAGCTCACTGTTCTATTTTTCATACTTGTAAATAGGCTCTGGTGATATGGGGCCAAGAAATCAATCATTTCCATTTGGATTGATTAGGCAATTCCATCATTTTCATTTTACACCACTCACATTTCCCTAAAATGTCCAACTCTTTGAATTGCCTGCTCAAGCAAAGAAAGGCTTTGCTATTTGAAGGCAGAGAGGCATCCGGAATACACTAAAATTTCAATGGAAGATATTGAGTATTCTCCATTGCCCAATCAAAACAAATAAAACTTCTTAATTTCACATTTAGACTAATATCAAATCTGGCTCCCACGGCATTACTGATACGACTGGGGTAAGTCCAAATGTGTGCCTTTGCAGACCATAATTCATCTGTGATCTCCTCCCTCGTGTTGAGAAGCTTTTTCTATTTCAAGGTCCACTTCAGGTCTTACCTCCCCTACTGTGTGGTTAGACCACATAATAGGGAAGGAGTACTGACTCAGCACTGGAAGACATCAGGGATCAGGTCTCACTTCTGACACTTCATAGGACCATAAGCAAATTATGTCTTTTTTTCTGAGATTCAGCTTTTTCATCTGTAGAATGAGACTGACAAAACCTGTGTCCTCTTACCTTAAAGGCTGACCTGAGGATCAAGACTGTAGGTCAAGTACTTCCAAACTCTAAGAGCCATTCAAATGTCTTATAAATGCTAATTCTCCTCCTCCTCCTTTTCCACCTCAGGCTTTATTTAAGTTGTATTATCTCAGGTAGGAACCATCTTTCTTTCCTTGAGCCTCACCAGCCACTCTGCCTTTTTCTATGCAGACCATCACTTTCCAACTTGAATTATGGGTATTCTTGTATTGTTCCCATTTATATAATTGTGGTAAGTTTCTGGAAACGGGACTTGTTTGTTGTCCAATTTTGTCCTCCCTATCCTAGGAATAGAAACTTGTGTGTGCATGGAGCAAGTGACAGATAATTTTATTGAAATGACTAAAATGCTATTCAACTGTCTAAAGTATTCAGTTTGCTGAAATATTAAGATTGTAGTTTCACTATAAAAATAAAAAGGATAAAAACATAAATTGACAGCGTGGAATCGATTTCAAATTCTGCTGAGATACTGAGGTCAGAACGTATTCAGTACGACTTCTTAATTTTTTATAGCTATAATTCTATTGTCAAAAATAAGAAAAGGTCCTTTTCCACCAAATAATAATTCAATTATTTTCAGTATGCTGTTTATATAGTCATTTAATGCGTTTTACAAATCATCAGTTACTAGGTTGCATAATGGATAGAGTTCTGGGTCTGGAGTCAGGAAGATTTGAATTCAAATCCCTCCTTAGACATTACTTTTGTGACTCTGGGCAACTCATGCCTCAGTTTCCTCAACTCAAAAATGAGCATTATTGTTGTTAGTCCTTTGTTCTTAAAGGGGACCATGGCTTCAGGGAGATGATGCAAAGTCAGTAGTCTCACTTTGGCCTGCAGGACCAGTTGGGCTGGTGAAATGGCCTGGATTTAGTGGGAGTCCTTGGCCTTTGGGGTTCACATTCTTTTCATTGTGCCATGCTATCATCTTTGATTCTGGGGAAATAGTAAAGATATCAGTAGACTGGGTTTCTTGGACAGATTTGCTTAACAGACATGAAAAGTAATCGTTTCTATTGCTGGATAAATTGTCTATGGATAAAAATGGCAATCTCTCCCTGGCTTACAGGGAAAATTAAAGAATAAATTAAAGGAAGGCCACATTACCGGTTGTTAAATAAGCTATGGGGTCAGCAGGCAAGATGATAGTAAAATCCTGAAGTTATTGAAAGAGAAATACCACTATGCCATTATCATCTATGAACCTGTGTGAACACGTACACATTTCTGGTTATTAGAGCTAAAAGACTACATCAGACATGGTCCTTGTAAATGGTGAACTAGTTGGCAAGCCTTATGGGATCTGGGAGAAAGTGAGAAAGAGAGAGAGAGAAGGAAACAGAGAGAGACAGAGAGAGACAGACAGAGAGACAAACACACACACACAGAAAGAGACAGAGAGAGACAGACAGACAGAGATAACACTGGAAAGAATGGTAGAGGTCCCTCACCCAGTCCCTTGAATATATAGATGAGGTAACTGTAGCTGATACTTAAGATGAATAAAAATACATAAAAAGAAAAAAACTTCCCCTGCCCAACAGGGAATGCACAGAATTACAGCCTTTCAGAGTTGGAAGGGACTTTGGCAGTCCTGCAATCCAATCTGCCCCTGGAAAAATATTTCCTCCAGATCACAGGAAGCACAAAAGAAATCAAGAATGTGGATCGTGAATACCGTACCCTAGCTATATGCTTACAAAAAGGAGAGATAATTTAAATGAAAAGTGATGAGCTAATATATATATATAAACTTGTCAATGCTGACATCCCAGAGAATTATTGGCTTAAGTAGACCAATCTTGGGAGGTTTGTAACACATCATTAAAGGATTTCCCCATCAAAAAAAAAACCCCAAAATTTAAAAAAAAACTGTCCCAGAAGTATTCTTTTAAACTTCTATAATATAAATACCCATATAATATTAATTATTCACAACAATAAAGAAAAATGAAAATATCCTGTATATTTCATGAGCTAAATATAATATTAATATACAATTAAGTGAAAGATATTCCATGAAAATTATGAAGAGGATGTCCTGAACAATGTAAATGACAGATAGTTATCCATCTTTTATTTGAAGACAGAGTTGTTATGGCAGATTTTAGCAATCAAATCTTTAAAAAATAGGTATTAGACACACTTTTATGAATAATCTAGTTGCTTAACATTTTGTTCATCACTTTATTAAGTATAAATAATCAAGAATAAAAATCTAGCCCTGATTTGTAAGATTTGCTAATTTCAGAAGTTTAAATGCTCGTCCTGGAAATTTAGCAATCAGCTTTTCGGGACTGGTTTGAACTGATTCCAACATATTCTGACTTGAAGACGCTTTGAGAGGCTGAACCAGCTTAGAGCTGCAGAGACCTAGAGGTTAGTGTACCAGAACCATATAGAAGGTAACCTAAGACTTAACCACACAACTACTTTAAGAGCTCGTTTTCCCCTTAGGGGTAGCTTTAATTGCTAGGAGGTCTTTCTAATTTTTTCCCCTTTTCTATCAACCAAGGGGGCAGCCACTGAGCACCATAGTTAAAGTGCTGGTCCTATAGTCAAGAAATCTTATTTCCATAATTTCAATTCTGGCCTCAATTACTTGCTAGCTGTGTGATGCTGTTCAAATCACTTAACTCTGTTTGCCTCAGTTTCTAATCTGTCAAATGAGGTGGAGAAGAAAATGGCAAACGACTCCAGTATCTTTGCCATGAAAACTCCAGATGGAGTCATGAGGACTCAGACATGATTAAAAGAAGACTTGACCACAACAATAAGAAGACTGAAGAATATTTTTTTTCTGGGGGTAGGTGTTATAAATATTTTATTTTCCTCCAATTATATACAATTTTTTTAAACATTTGTTTTTACCTTTAATTTTAGATTTTCAAATTCTCTCCTTATTTCTTTTCCCTCCCATTGAGAAGGGAAATAATTTAATATAGATTACAGGCATGCAGTCATGCATAACTTATTTCTATATTAGTCCTGCTTTGAAAGAAAATAGAGGTTCCCTCCCCCCCAAAAATAAAACAAAATAGAAAAATAAAGTTTAAAAGTATGCTTCAGTCTTCATTTAGACTCAGTTCTTTCTCTTGCAGTAGATACTATTTTTCATAATAAGTTCTTCAGAATTGTCTTGGCTCATGATATTGCTGAGATTAGTTAAGTCCTTCACTCAAAGTCATTATACAATATTGTTCTTACTGTTTAGAATGTTCTCCTGGTTCTATTCACTCCACTCTGTATCGGTTCATATAAGACTTTTCAGGAGGAACCAAAAGTCTTACAATTCAGGCCAGTAAGGATGGGATATTGATGGTGGAGGTAGGACTCATCTGTATGTGTGTGTGTGTGTGTGTGTGTGTGTGTGTGTGTGTGTGAATATTGAAAGTTAAATTTGGTCAGTGAGAAGACACAACTTGAAAAAAATAAAGTCAAATTGTCAAAAGAGGAAGCATATATTTTACTCTAAGATATAATAAATATGTATCTGCAGGTATGACTTCTGGAGTGAGAGAACACAGTGAGGATCAGAAATAACAAAGCAAAAAAAAACTCAAATAATTAGCAATAATTTGATGATTTCCAACTGATGGCTCCTAAGGGAACTATTTTTTCAACTGACAATAATAAGCGACAGTTGTCTACTGTCTTCTTAAGGTCTGTATTCAAACATCATGGAGAAACTCTCAAGATCCCTGAAACCCAATGACTTCTCTCTAATTTTGGTGATTCATGATATTTCAATGATATTTAATTAATGTTATGTCAATCGGTACACATTTATTAAATGCTTACTATTTTCCCAGACCTTCACTAAGTACTAGGAATACAGAAAGAGATAAAACAAAACAAAACAAAACAACATTCCCTGACCTCAATGAGCTTACAAAGATATTTGGCAAAGGTAATATACACATGAATATACACAAAGCAAAGGAGAGAAATAGAAACTAATGATGAGAAGGAAGGCATTGAAATTAAGAGGAGCTGGAGAAGGCTTCTTGTTAAAAATGGTATTTTAGTTGGAATTTAAATGAAGCCAGGGAGACCAGCAAATATTTATTTAAGAAGTCTAGAAAGTATTACTAAAGATTAGCAATTCTCGGTCAAGAACATGAAGACATCACAGGTTGGATTGATATTTTCATTTTTATTCTAAGTTAAAAGCAAGAATTTTAACAGAAAAGATAGATCAATGGAAGTCAACAGCCGGCTAAGAAGATGGCTTCCAACAAAGGGATCTGGATTTTTGGACATGGATTAAAATGAGGTAAAATTAGCTAAATTAGGTATAATAGAATATACACAATGAGGCCTGATTAAAATATAATCATCTGGAACCTCACCAATCTAATCACAGCACCATAGAATCTGAGATCTTTGTTATGACATAGTCTTTAATTACTAATTTTACTCATAGAGTTACTCTCTTACACACACACACACACACACACAGAATATAATAGAATACAATATTCTAGCTATTGTCTAGTCTACACTGCCCTTTCAGGGGTATTTTCTACTCTTTTTTATACTATGTCTTTAAGTAGCCTAAGTTCCCATTAGCTTTTAAGAATATACTTATATTGGCATTTTGTTTTGTTTTGTTTGGGGAGGGGGGAATCTTACTCTGTCACTCACTTTGAACTTGTGTTGCACTAAATCCCTCATATTTTTTCCCCAAGAACTGTTGTTAAGAAACCCCTCTCTCTACTTGTGCAGTTCCCTTTTTGAACAAAGGTATAAGACTTCATTTTCCTCTGTTTTATGAAAATTTATTAGGTTTACTCCATCACTCTGATGACTTGTTGAGATATTTCTGGATCCTGACTGTCATCCAACACCCCAGTTATCTCTCCCATATCTGAACAGTGCAAATTTGATAAGCTTGTCTCAAGTAGGTTATTGATAACAATGTGAAAGAGTAAATGAATATGCAGTGATTTCTTAAGCATTCCTTTGGATATCACCCATCTCTGACTGCTCTTTGGGTCTGTTCCTTGAACTAGTTCTACCTCTCCCTAATGACAATGTCACTCTGCTCACATCGATGTATTTTCCCATAAGAATTATTATTATTATTATCTTATTATCCATAAAAAGGTTAAATGAGTTGTTGACTCTAGGAATAATACATCTGTAATTTTATCTGATCTTTCAGTATGTACTACCAGAATGCCAGTGTATGAATCATAGTGAGCTAAGTGACCTGGCTCTTAGTAATCCTTATATCCTTTTATATTTTAGTATTTTTGTTCAGAAAATGAAAGCAAGATTAAAAGGAAAGCAGAAAGCTAGGAAACAATTTTTATAGCACGTATCTTTGATAAAAGCTTCATTTCTTAAATACATAGAGAAATGAATCTAATTTATAAGATGATGAGTCATTTCACAATTGGCAAATAGTCAAAGGATATGAACAGGCAGTTTTCAGGTGAAGAAATTAAAACTATCTACAGGCTTATAAAATGCTCTAACTCACTATTAATTAGAGAAATGCAGACTAAAACAATTCTGATGCACCATTTCACACTTCAGATTAGCTAAGATGATAGAAAAAGAATATAACAAATGTTGAGTGGGGTATAGGACAATTTGTATGCTAATGGACTTTTGGTGGAGTTGTGAACAGATCCTGTCATTCTAGACAACAAACTGAAACTATATCCAAAGGCTACAATCCCGTGCATGCTCTTTGATCTAGCAATAACACTTCTGGGTCTGTACCCAAAGAGAGCAAAAGAAAAAAAAAAAAAAGAGAAAAGGACATATATGTACAAAATAGAAACTCTTTTTGTGGTTGCAAAGATTTGGAAATAAAGGGAAGTCCATCAATTGTGGAATGGCAGAAGTAGTACTACATTTCATTTGATGGAATATTATTTTGTTGTAATGAATGATCACCAGGATGGTTTCAGGAAAAGCCTGGATAGACTTTTATGAAATGCTACAGAATGAAGTGAGCAGAGTAACAATAATATACACAATAACAGAAATATTATGTAGTGATTAACTGTGAATGATAACTATTCTCATCAAAACAAAGATCCAAGACAATTCCATAACATTCATGATGAAACATTCTATCTACCTTCGGAGAAAGAGCTAATGAAGTAGGAATACATAGTATACTATTTTATTTTTAAATTTTTTTCTTTTGATCTGCATTTTTCTTCCAATATTTTTCTTTTATGATTTAACATATATAATCATATAAATTTGCTTATGATTTCAAAAAGGAGGGGGAAAGGGAGAGAAAGAAAACCATTTTAAACTCAAAATTAAAAAAAAAGTTAAAAATTATTTTTATATGTAAGTGGGGAAAAATAAGTTCTTATTAAAAATTGAAATCAGGAATCAAATCAAGTTAATTATCTTTGTAAGCAGTCTTTGAAGTGGGAGAGAAAAAAGATGCTGGGGCATGGTGAAATAATGATGGAGTAAGGTCCTGGAAGAATACAATCTCAGAAGGGTCCAGCTTTCAATTATGAGGCCACTAAGAACAAAAAAACACAACATGGTAAGACAAAGAATTTTTATGGTATAGGAATAAGCTAATATTTCCAGAAACAGGAGGACTTCCCAGCAGACTATAGGAATAAACTCCCTTTTATGAAGATAGTCCCTATAATGCAGCTTCCAGGCAGTTATTACAGGGGAGAGAATTTTAAAAAGTTTCTAGTTGGGAAAGTTCAAGGTAGATCACTACCTGACTGAGCAGATATTGGGAACTCTATTGAAGAAGTTCAGACAGAAGTTATTGCTGAAAGCAAGAGAAACCATTTTTTGCTCCTCTTTTGTTCCCCCTGTGTACAAACTCTTACACTCATCCTCTGTTTAAAAGAAATAAAAATAAAAGAAAGATACAAGGCGATCGACTCAATAACACAAATAAGAACCTTGTAAAAGATTCTCAGAGGTCCCCCAATTCACCCCATCACCAGCCTTAGTGTGCAGATGGGAAACTTAAACCATGAAAATAACTTCAGTATTAAACAGGTGATAAATGATTTGAACTCAGGCCCTCAGGCTCCCAACTCAATCTTCAAACTTATTTATAGTCCAAATGATGTGGTCTCTTTTCCTGAAGGTTGTCAACCTCTGCCAATCTATCCGATTTCTCTGATATGTAAAGTGGTAAAGATGTAGAAGCATCATTTTTCTTTTTTAGTCTCATTTCCTGCTAATGTTTAGTCTTCTTGTTGTTCAGTCATGTTTTAAGTCATGTCCAACTTTTTGTGATCCCATTTGGGGATTTATCATCAGAGATCCTGAAGTGGTTTGCCATTTCCTCTTCCAACTCATTTTATAGCTGGGAAACTGAGGCAAATAAGGTGAAGTGACTTGAACAGAGTTCTACAGTCAGTAAATGGACTTGAAGATGAGTCTTCCTGATCCTAAGATCATTTCTCTACCCATTGGGCCACCAAGAAGTCTATTTGTAGCCTTCAACAGTTCGTAGTTCAGTCCTGTTGTGGCTTTTTTAGACCAGCTAGTGAATTTCTATAAAATTTGTAATCTTCTAGTGTTATCTCACAGATTTTAAAAGTCCAGTTTAAAAAGAGGGAAAAAGTGCTCTATTGGGGATCATTTTAACCCTTTTGGTGACCCCATTTTCTCACCCTTAGTGGCCCCCATTTTGTTAATTTTCACTCCAAGTTTCACTTCAAGTTTTTATCTCTACTCATTCACCATTCATCTCTCCTGTGGTAAACACTTTATTTCCCTCATATGTAGCTGAGAAGATTAATAAAGAAAGAGGAGAGGAAAGATTTCTAATACCATAGGGATTTAAAAAAAAATCACATCATCTACCATACCCAATGGCAGCTCAGCTCTATTATTTATATGGTATTAAATCCATTATACAAAGAAACATACTAATAAAAATGTAAACCAAAACATGCATGACAGTCAAATCTTTAAAAAAATCCCCCAATGAAAAGAGGCCATTTTCATTCCAAATTAAGCTAGGCTAAATTGCTGTGTTTCATTCGGGTTTCAGAATGAGCTAAAAGTAGAGGCACAATTTGGAATGTCTTGTACCCAGTTTTTGTTTCAATCTGGGCAACAGACTACAGAAAAAAATATTAATTCTCTATGCAAAATAAACTGTAAAAATAGTTCTATTATTTTATTCAGTGAATTAAATTTGCCACAAATATTAATGTCTGGAATATAAGGCTTTGGTATGAACAACCTCAATTGATTGACTTTAGACACAATGCAGATTCAAACTTGGGGTGGGAAGGGTTGACATCCTTCTTCCAAGAGACTTTAAGTTGTGAATGTAACTGTGGAGAATGATGTTTGAACATCAGATTCTAGGAGATGAGTTCCCTGAGATCGCCATTAACGTACCCTTTATTCTGCTATCAGTGGGTCAATGTCCTGGTCAGAAAAATTAAGGATAAACGTTAGTTTGGGAAAGTATTCCTTAATGTTAGTAAATGGTATTCCTTGTGAAAACTCAGACCAAGAACTTCAGCTCCATGTCCACAAAAGGTCATTTTTTTGGCTCCAACTAACTTGAGAGCCGTCTTGTCACCTATGATTTAGTAGTCAATGGCTGGTCTGGCTCATAGCAACTTGTTCAAAAGGTTTTCATGAAATTTCCTGGCAAACTGGAGTCTAAGGAAAGATCTCATGGTTTTGAAATGAAAATGACTGACTAGTTGATATGAAATGAGCTATGAGCTTTTTGGATTTGTTCTATGCCGCTTATATCTCATCAAGGAAAGGACAGCTGGTGGAAATCATACACTTTGTGAGGAAGAATCAGGAATCTATAACTATAGTCACAGGCACATTATGTATAAATGCATATGTGCATATATATATATATATACACACAAATATATTTATACATGTGTATATTTAGATATGTGTATTTGTGTGTGTGTAAGTGTAGACAAACACACACACACACAATCCTGTCCCTCTTTCTACTTATATTCTAAATCCCTAAGTATTTATGAACCATCTACCCTGTACCTATTGTTTCAAAACTTGGGCAATCTAAGCCTTCACTATCCCAGAGAATGTTGGTTGCTTGCCCATCACTGCATCTTCCAGAATGCTTAGACTATTAGAATAATCTCTTCCTTTGCCTCTGCTTATGAAATCCTTTCACTTGTAGTTCATCGTCCCTCACAAGTGCCATAAATGATTTCCCACCATGGAACAGCAATGAAAGAGGAAAGAATTGGGGATTTATAATTAGAACAGCTGGACTTGATTTGGAGCTCTTTTACTTACTACCAAAATGCTACTCACTTGACATCACTCTGTCTCAGTTCCTTCATCGAAAATGAGAGTTGAAGAAGATGATTTCAAAGATTTTCCCCCTGTTCTAAGCTCCAGGATCTTGATACCCTGCTATGGACTCCTAATGGATTAATATTCACTATGAGAATATTTACTGCATAAAAGTTTCACTTATATTGGTTATTTCTGCTACTTCAGCCAGATTGGAAATTTAATATAAGGCAGGGACAATTCTTTGCCACACTCTGGTGTTAATAATATTTGTGTCAATCTGGAATAATAGTAGTCATTTATTGATGGAGAGAGCTATCTGAATCCATCAAGAGGACTATGGGGACTGATTGTGGATCACAACATAATATTTTCATTTTTTTCGTTGATGTTTACTTGTTTTTTCTCATTTTTTTTCCTTTTTTGATTTGATTTTTCTTGTGCAGCATGATAATTGGGGGAATTGGATCACTTACTGTCTAACGAAGGGAGGGAGAAAAAATTTGGTAGGCAAGATTTTGCAGGTGAATGTTAATTGTCTTTGCATGTATATTCAAAATAAGAAGCTATTATTAAAAATAGTAGCAACTTAATGATGGATGGCAAAAGACACCTACTATAAATTAATGTTTATTATTTTACAAAAACATCTTTTAGCCAAGTCTTTGATTCTTTCCTCATGGCCAAGTTAAAGATCTATTGCTTGAGGACATGATGGGTGTGCATGTGACTGAAAAAGTGAAGTCAAAGAGGGATCCTTGTCATCTTGGTCCTTGTAAAACCGGAGGGTCCAGGCTCCCAAAGGTTGCTTCTTGACTTTATGCTTTTCAAAGTATTTTACTCGTCCAATGCTCCTTGGAGGCATAGACAGAATGTTTAAGATATTTGTGAATGTTGCAAAACTTAGGAGATATGAATGTTACATATCGGCATCAGAAGGCCAGAAGACATTAGAACAAAGCCAAATCCATCCAACGAAATTGAATGAATTAAGAATAAAACTCTGGGGCAGCTAAGTGACTCAGTAGAATGGGTAGAGTGCTGGGCTTAGAGTCAGGAAGATCTGGGTTCAAAGGCGGCCTTAGACATTTGCTAGCTGTGTGAGCCTGGGCAGGTCATTTACTCTCTGCCTAAATGGAGAAAGAAATGGCAAACCACTTCGATATGTTTGCCAAGAAAAGCCCGGGGACAGTGCGGTCCACAGGGTCATGAAGAGTCGCACATGCCTGAGCAACTGAACGGCAACAGGAACGTCAGTTCTACACTTGGATCAAAAACAGCAATGCCACAAAACTGGACTAGGGAAATACTTGGGTAGAGGAGGTTTCATGAAGATGATCTGAGGGTTTTAGTGGACTTGAATTTCCACAAACCCGAGCAGTGTGGCAGAAAGTGAAGATATTATCCTATGGAAGAAGAAAGAAAATGTGAGGATCTGTGTAAGAACCTAGTAAAGCAGATGATCACATCCACAACTGCCCAAGCTAGTATTTGTTGTCCTTAGCCAAGAGGCACCTGCAACTTTGGCTAAATCATCCCCTAACCAGGTTAACCAAGTGTAAATTATTTGGTGGTCTCCTTTTTTTTTCTTCCTTTCTTATTTTAACGACAAATCCTTCAACTTGCATGGCAAACATGGCCCCAAGTGCCCTCATTTCCCCTGAGATGATCTTTTCTTTTTCTCTCCTGTGTAAAGACTTACCTCTCTGGCTTAGCTTGTTACAGAACACTGCTGATTGACTGGGTAATTGAAGCAGGCTTGAAAAGTTATTAAAAAATAGAGGAGGATGAAGCTGCAACCAGCAGGCAGCCTTTCTTAGCACCCTCTGACATATTTTCTTCCCTCAGTTTGTCTACTTAAGATACGTGACCATGAGTCAGAAGATCTACTGAGGAGGGAGACTCTCCCTAAGGACTTCAGGAGCTGAGAAACTCCCCTGTAATCCTAGACTGTTTAATACAAGAAGAGTGGATGGAACGGGGCAGTAAGAGGCTTCCACTACATTCTCTCCATGGTCAGGCCCGCCTGGAGAACTAGATTCAATCTCTGGGAGCTGCCCTGGAGCAAACACTGACACAAGTTGGGAGGCTCCTAAGAGGGTGACCAAGTGGCAAGAGGATGGAGGGAAGTTGAGTCAAAGAAAGGACCCAGAGGATGCAGGTAGAACAGAAAAGGGAGAAGAGAATAGGAGGAAGGAAAAGAGAGGGGGAGAGGAGAAAAGGGGAAAAGAAGGAAAAAGAGGGGAAGAGGAGAGGAGGGGAAGGGGGAGAGATAGGAAAAAAGAAGAGAAGAACTGAACTAGCTTTATTAATAATTAGGCATGGCACACAGTAAGCACTGAATAAATATCTATAATTAAAAGCTCCATTAGACAGAATGCTTGACCCACACAATTAAGCCTGAGCCATGACTCTCTGCTCTCTCGGGCCTTTAATATGGCTTCTGCTCCTTTTGGAATATGAAATGAATGACTTTATTCTGGGTGGCAGACTGAAAGTTTCAGATTTGCATTACTGTTAAGAAGTAAGTCATATAACTTGAAAATTAGGATCATTTCTTTCTGTGTCTGTCCTGTAGTCAAAAAATGAGGACGATGGGCAGTGAGTGGCTGGAGCCTTTTTGATAGCATCTAGACCATACTCCTTCCTTTACATATTTTTGTCCGTTCATGTGAGTTCCTTTGATCTTTGGGGAAAACAGGAGGAGTGTGTGAGGAGTAGGAGAAGGCAGAGGAAAATGTAGCTAAGGGTAGAAATCATAAGCTTTTCTCTTTGGAAGAGAAAGGACAGTTCAGTGATTTCTTGTCATCAAGAGGATACCTTCTGGGGGTGAGAGACTTCCCATTTGCAGTAAGAGGGGGTTCAGGACAAGTGCAGCTCAAGAAAATGGCAACCTGCAGCTCCACGTGTAGTTCTCAGCCTGGTTCCGTTCATGCCTTGTCTCCTGTCTCCCAAAGTTATCAGAACCTCTTCTTCCTGATGATTTTTGTCATTTTTCTGATTTTTGCTGTATTCTTTGATATTGCCCTGAAGCATTTTTTAGGGTTTATTCATTTTCATTTATTTTAAGGCTTTAAACCTTTTGACCCCCTGTCTGTTCACTCAGTTGTTGGTTTCTGCTTTGATCTTGGCTGAGGCTAAGGTACTTATGTTCACATTTGAAGTGGAATCTTCTTGGGGGTTAGGGATTGAGCTGAAACAGAATTCTGGCACAGGAGGAACGTGCGGGTGGAGGAAGGTGCTCCCCAAAGCTGTACTGGAGACCAAAGTCATAATCTCATAGATCTAAAGGAAGAAAAAACCCCCTGAGTCCAGCCAGCCCAATCCCTTTCATTTTAGAAAGAAGGAAACTCGGGGAGGTCACCATGAGGAGCTCCCATGACTTGCTGAAGCTTTTAATTGACAGAAAGAGAATTTGAACCGAAATTCTTCACTACAGAATCAGGTGTCTTCCCATTGTATGACGTTGGTCTTTCTCATGGAACTTGAGCATTTTGATGACATAGAAAAGATCAGATATTCAAAAGAACCACAATGTGGGATGGGACGAAACAGCAAATTTATTGTGGAGAAGGGAAAGTTATCTGGAGGTTTAGAGATGGTGATAACAAAGATCTGGAGGACATGGAGTTACCTGTAAAGGACAAAAGGAGAAAAATGAATGATGGGGGCAGAACAAGAAGTATGTCAGCTCTTCCCCTGTCGCTGTGTATCAGAGGCATTGAAGAAGGGATGGTTGACATGCGGGAAAGTGTCAAGATATGTTAGTATCTTCAGAGAAAGCTGGGCTAAATGATAGGAATGAAAGTGGGAAAGAGAGGATGGAAAAAAAATGAACAATTTCAGTATAAGGGTTCTGGGGGGCGTAGTCAAAAAGGCATGGAAGAACATCGAGATTACAATGGTTCTCAGAGAGGGCAGGGTTTTGATGGCCACTGTGCATTCTGTCTTCACCTTCCATCAGCCATGCTAATTAAACACTGAGCTAGACATATTCTGGATGGTGTCGTTTTTTAGACCAACTGTCATGTTATATGCCATTTTCCCTTGGAGGAAAGGCACCAAGAAACAGGAAAAGAGAAAGATGGATAAGGAGGAGAAAAGCAAATGGGTGCTTATGAAATCTGTCTGGCTGCATCTTTCTTTCTCCCTTTAATTTTAAATTTTAAAGAAATTAAATACCTTTTTTTCTGTGGCATGGAGGGATTAAATGGCTTGCCCAGGGTCACACAGCTAGTAAGTAACTGAGGTAGGATTTTCAGGCAGGTTTTCTGGACTATTCATTCCAGGGCTATTGCAAAATGGGGGAAGTTGCAAGTTCTAAGAAACAGGTAGGAGAAGGGTTTCAAAAATCCTCCATTGTGGGAGATTGCCAAGACAAGGTAGAATTGACAAGTAATGGCCAGGAGCCACAAAGCAGCCATTCTCTCCTGGTGTCACTTTGGGATCTTCAGTGATTACTTGGTGACTCCACTTCCTCATCTACACAATGAGAACAGTGGACTCCAAAGCTCTTATATCCCTTCCGTTTTTAGAACCATCATTCCTATCTTGGATTGTTCAGATGTAGAATTGTCTGAGGGGGGTTGGGCTGCCTGTTTTCTCATGGTCTTTTTGCACTGTATGTTTTTTATTATTCAAGGATGAGCTGGACAGGGCAAAAAAAATATTATATGATTCCATATAATATACTTGCAGCCCTCACTTACATTGACCCTTCTGGATGTATTAGAAATGACAGTGGGGATTCTCAAAATAGGAAGAGGGTCTAGAACTCTCATGAAATGAAACAATACTACAGGGTCCTTGAGCCTAGATTTATCCCTTGTTTCTCAAGATAGTTCTGAGGAATTCAATTGATGCTATTTGAATTTTGTTTATCCGGTACTGTTCCACGTTTGTAAAACATATGTCAGGTCGGGCAGGACATGGGTTTTGTCGATCTTGAGCCGTCCTTTTCCCAGCATGTTGCCAGGCCATTGTGAATTCCATATGCTGTGATTGAAAATGTGCTTTGCTTCAATTAATTCTTCATTTTCTCTCTTTGAGTGGAAAGAGAAAATTAGAAACATAAATCGTTGACCCACATTTCTCAAATCATTTTGCTCACAGTTGAAGATTGAAAGTTGAAGTCCAAATCCTTATATTCTCACTTTCTTATTACTGTACCATCATTTCCTTTTTCCCTATTTATTTCTTTGTTCTTCCAAGCCTCTGGAATTCACTCTCTCCTCAACTTCCCCTCTTAGCTGCCCCAGTTTCTGTCAAGGCTTGGTTCAAGCACCCCTTACTGTTTGAGGGTTGGGCGTCATCCTTCCTAATTCCCACAACTACTAGGATTTACTACCTTTGCTTTAAAATTACCTCAGAAAAATTTGGTATCTTTGGCACACATGGCAATACGTACATATCATCTTTCCAGTATGCTTTGTCTTTATTTCACTATTACCTTTAGACTTCTAGAACATAACATAACAGGGACTTAATAGATTCTTGTTCACTTGATTAGTTGTTATTATTTTTATAGGAAAAAAATAAGGTATTCCAATGCAAAATGATTTCTTATGGAATACTGGGTAGGAAAGAAAAAAGTCCAACAATTGCCTAGACACATAAAATGTTTGAGCTGGAATTATCCTTAGGTGAATTAATGAATGAATCAGTCAATCAATAAAGGTTACCCAATGGCAATAAAGATTGTCTGATGTCCCAGACACTGTGCTAAGCCTTGGGGAGACAAAAAAAGGTAAAAAGGCAGTCCCTCTTCTCAAGGAGCTCACAATATAGAGGGAAACAACATGCTAACAAGCTATATTCAGCAGAAATTGGAGACAATCACAAAAGGAAGGCACTAGAATTAAGGGATAAGCAGAAAATATTTACTCTATGGCAAATAATATAGTTAGCATTCAGTGACAGAATATGATATTCCTTGTTCTTGTTATTTGCCTTCTATAGGAACAACACACACATGGAAGGAAACAAATAAGCATATACAACATGAGAACAAAATTAAGGAGAACTGCATTAAGGTTGTATAGACATTTGGAAAAATCCTAATGCTTATGCTGAATTTCCACAGAATGCAGATATTCTGAGAGGTCCAGATGAAGAATTAATGCATTCTACATATAGAGAATTATCATGTACAAAGACATAGAGTTAGGAATGAAAGGACTATTGCAGATGATCTCAGGGCTGTTAGAACTGGAGTCACAAGACTGAAGTAGAATTTCTGGATCTTCTTTCCCATTGCTATCAGCTCCAAACACAACTTCTTTTTCTGTTTTCTTCTCTGCACAATTAAAGCACTTCTCGAGATGACTTCTGAGGTCTCTTTAGACTTGAGATCTCTTATTTTTACAGATAAAGAACCTAATGCTCTCACTTGAGCTAAACTGGTCAAGGAAGAATCAGGGTTTGAGTCCAGGATTCTGCACCCCTTCTTTTCCTGCCCCCAACTCTCACCCTAACACCACACGATGAATTTATCCTATGTCATTAAATCTACCCCATTCCCTTATGGGTGAGGGAGGCATTCCAGAACTTGGAAAGACCCATGTGACCCAAAGAAGTTTGGGGAAAATGCCAAGATTACTCTGAAAGTGAATTCAAACTTGAGCTTTGAGATTTCTACCTTCTTGGTAGGTGAAGCAGAATTAAAAAATAAAATAGTAGCTCCTTTTTAAAAAGATCCTGTTTATAAAAATTCCAATGAAATTCTGCCAAATGGATGAGCAGGACTTAGATGTATAATTGAACCAGCTGCTGTAATATATGCTGCTAGATGATCAAAGGAACCACGTTGGAATTGCTTCTCCAAATACGATCTATTCCCTCACATAAGGCTCTCTATCTCACTGTCTCTGGGTGTCTCTGTCTCACTTTCATGTATATATCTCCTGAAATTTATTAACTATGAAAAGTTGAAGGATTGAAGTTTCTGTTTTTCTTAATAAGAAAATGCCAAGATTCATTTTAGTCATCTCCTGTGAATTTAGAGAACGTTACAATAACAATAAAATCAATCAAGAAGCATTGTTGGTTGGTTTTGGAATAACAAAGGATTTGTCTGTTCCTGGTTGCATATTTTATGTTCCTTTAGACATAGTGTCATATCAGACATTCTCAAACATCCCCCCTCCCTTTGATTTCTCTTTACTTATGATTTATAATCCAATGAAGGAAATAGTCATGTGAGAGGTGGTATTTTCTTTGAAAACACTGAACATTTGAGCCTGCCCTTTCAAGACATATTTAAATGGGGGTAAAAATGGTCATTGGGAATGATTCACTATCAGAATAAAGCAAATGGAAGTCTAGCCATACGTTTAAATATCATTCTATATAGACATTTCTCACACAGGTCAAAAGAGGGAAATTATTTTTCAATAACTGAGAAAGGGACAAGTGATCGTTAAAGTTGTTCCCACTGCTTAGAAGAAACGTGAATTTATATGATTATCCCTAAACTAATGATTTTAAATATTTGAATCACATTAAGTGTCATAAACTAGCCTCACAAACTAGCTAGAATCATAATTATGATGCTGGCTGTCTTCCTTCAGTACAATGGGAGACTATTTCCTATTAAAGTGACCAGTTGAAATTGATCTTTTCCAGACTGGTTAATGATTATGCTCAATTTTCATGGGCACCTTGAAGGGATGCACATTTTCATTGTTCAAACTCTTTTTATATTTTAGAAATGAAGATATT